>NC_062296.1:62634795-62937825 GCF_902655055.1 Lutra lutra | reverse complement strand
ATACTTAGAGAATGATTAAATACAGAACATCCATACAATGGAATATATAACCAAATGGAAATTACTTTTGAAAAATTTTGAAGACCTAGAGAAATCCGTATGATATAAAATTTAAGAAAGAAGAATGCTAAACCACATAAACTGTATATTCCCAATTATGACTGAAAAAAAATACACAAACTCAGGAAAAAACAGAATGAAATACACCAAAAGCATAACAGCAGTGATTTTTTACTTTCCTATTTATAGTTCATTCTGTTCTTGTCCATATGTTCCAAGTTTTCTACAGTAGAAAAAAAGTTGCTATATAAGCAACTGCTTTTTGTAGTATGCTTTTATTATGCGAACGATTCAGGGTGTAAGCCACAAATCAAGTGGTTATCCACGTGGAAGTTACTGTGGCTAATTTTTTTTAAAAACAAATTTGACTTTTTGAGATAATTGTGGATTCACATGCAGTTGTAAGAAATGATACAGAGAGATCTCATGGAACCTTTACCCAGTTCCCCTCCATGGTAACATCTTGTGAAACTCACACGACATCACAGCTGGGATACTGACATTGGCACAGGCAAGCTACAGAATTATTTCCATCCAAATGAAGGATCTTTCACTTGGCCCTTCTATAGCCATCCTCATTTCCTCCTATCCTATCCTCTCTTAACCCTCAGCTACTACTAATCTGTTCTCCATTTCTAGAATTTTGTCATTTCGAGGATGCTATATAAATAAAACCATATAGTATGTGATCTTTTGTGATTGGCTTTTTTGACCAGGATGACCTCTGGAGATACATCCAGGTTGTTGTATCAATGGCCTAATCCTTTTTATTGTTGGGTAGTACCAAAGTCTGACCATTTCTCTATTGAAGGGACTGTGGGTACTTTCAAATTTTGAGTAATTATGTCTACCAGGCTCTTGATATTCTTTCACTGAAAACATTAAGTGGCTATCAAGTAGGATAAACAAAGGTACAAAGGACAAATCAGTCCTCATTTCCCTTTCTGTTCCTGAAAATGTATTAACCAAATCTACTTCCTTCTACCTGTTCTTCTTGTGACTTTCACTTTGTTCTGAGCAGGGAAAAAAACAAAACAAAACAACCCTCTGGAAATTAGTTCAAAGCCAGCTCTCTCATCATCCCTTACTGAAAGCCTTGTAAAATAAGAGATGATGTGAAGAAATTAGTTCCAATTGTCCCACGGAACACTGGCCCCAGCATATCAATAGCAGGGTTGAATGATACCAGGTTTATAGGGTCACTAAAGCCAGTTCTAAACTTTTGGACTTGACAAAACTGCAATGACAGAAATAGCAATGAAATGTCTTTTGTACATTAAAGAAATTCAACAGATACTACAGAAACCCAATTATCATTTTCATTCAATTACCTTAGTGGAATCTTACCTAGTTTTTACGGTCTCTACCAGTATCGCTTACCTGGATACATCATCTAGGTGGCAGTTTATTAATACTATAAGATGAAAATAAAACCACCTTGTATCTACTGGATACTGAGATGGCAAGTCTAACCACCTGGAAGCAGTTCTGGCTGTACCACTTGCTCATCTGTGAACCCCCAGAGCTCCACCCAATTCCTGTCCCACCAGCGTGCCTACTCCATGGGTGACCCTGCAGGTATGCTAGGTCACTCTTCTGTGCTGTGATGTCCTTAAGACATGTCTATATTTGATTCATTTTAAAACATCCACAAAGCATGCCCTGAATTAAGTTCTAAGGAAACATCATCATCATCATCATCATCATAACAGGGGCTCCCAGTTCTCAAGTGTTTATTACATGCCAGGCACATCCTCAGGACAACGCAGTAAAGTAGATATGTTACCTGACCTTCCTAGATAGGGAACTGAGGTTCAGAGAAGTCAAGGAAGGTCACAGCTAGAAATGGTAGAACCAAGACTCAGCCCCAGCGTGTCTGGCTCTGAAGTCTATGCTCTGCTTGACCTACTGCATGGAAACATGCAGGAGAACCAGCGACAAGAAGCTGCCTGTGGTTTATGCATGGGTATGGAGGTTAGACAAGAACCCGATCCTTGTCGGGTCACACAGTAACTGAAATCTTTATTGAACATTCCTGCTTTTCACCAGGTGCTAGGCAGGGGCTTCTGAGAAAACAGGGATGATCCCTGGCCTTGAGAAAGGGGCTCTCAGGCATCCTATACCCTGAAGTAAATGATATACAAGGGGAAAAAAAACAATCACAGAAATAGGCTGCCCTGTGAGGAGCTGATGCAAGCTTAGAGAGGAGGTGGTTGAGCAGGAATTTGACACCTCCACCTGGGGTCTCATCTGCTCGGATGGACCTAGTGAATGGTTTGCTGGAAAGCACAAGGCATCTGTTAGCCGAGGTCTCCAGGAGGCAAGACCCGTCAGCTCAACAGGTCAATTTATCCTCCTTGGGTCTTGTCACCACTTCTGAACTGATTTATAGTCTTATCTTCTGCTGAAATGTGGTTAACCTTGTGGGTTTTCAATCATGAGAGGAAGCCTTTCCATACCGGTACTCGAACTACCTTTTTCAGTTTCTGAAAAGTGCCCCAAATTTTAAGTTTCTGGAATTAGGTAGGAAAATTACAGCTTTTCTTCCATTTTTCCCTTTATCTTTTACATTGAATAAACACATAGTTTTGGTCTAACCTCAAAATCTTTCTTTGCCTTTGATCATTTTAACACCTTCTGTTCTGTTTTCTTTCTTTCTTTGGGTATGAGCAGCAGAAGCACAGAAAAACATTCTTTGTCTGATACATATGTATCATTGATACCTGCAGGTCAGTACCAAACCCATCAAAATGTCCCATAATTTTTCCATTCAGTATAAAATGTAGATGTACATAAAGACACTTCTGGGGCTTTTCCATTGCTGCTTGTTTGAAACACTGAGACAGTAGTAATAATGAAGGCAACACGACCTAACACAGTACAGCACACAGGCAGGCTCTTAACTGCTACTAGTATTTACTTTGTGGATTAATATTGTCCTATCTGAAAGAACTCTTCACTTTTCTCAAAAACTGAAAAGGATTTTTTTTTTTTCCTATAAAGCCTTTGAATCAAGTCGTAACTGCCCTGAAAAAAAAAATCAATAAATAGCACACGAGTTCACCTCGGAGGGCGATCTGTTTAAGGGTGGGACTGTGGGTATTTTATTCACGTTTGTACTCCAGGCTGCACTTTGTTGGGGGCTTTGTACAAAAAGACAATGATATGTGTTTGATTAAGACGACTTTTTCTGAGTAAATGCTGAAGAATTCATAACGTAACACGTAACCACAGAAAACAGCTTCCTTTACAGCCCCATTTCCTTAAAGTTGTAATACAATTATTTTGATACTTAAATCTGCAGAACAGTTTATAATTTCCAAAGAGCTTTTATACTCATGACCTTATGTCATTCCACAATAACCCCGTCCTGTAGGCAAGTGTTTTTATACTTGCAAAACTGGAGGCTCCCTAGGGTCATCTGATTCTGGGGCCACAGCTGTGAGCAGAAGAGCGAGTCCCCCAAAGTCAAGTCTGTAACCCTGAGTCCTTCTACTACAGACTGGCTCCTCCGGAAACCATGTTTCACCCTCAGCAACACATCGGAATAATTTGCATCGGGTAATGAGAGGATATCCAATTTCTAGCTTCTCTTTAATCTCAATTTTATTTCCCACATAAGGTTTATTTTTGTGGGCCTTGGTCCAAACTTTCAAATGATAAATTTATTAGACAGTAACCAAGCCCTGCCTTCGGGATAGTATTTTATTTTAATTTCTGCACAATTCATTTGGTGATCAAGTTTGTATCTAAAAATTAGGTTGATAATCATACACTTTAACTGTGAACTTCAATTCATGTTATTTTTCATTTGTTTCAAATGAGCAGCAGAGGGGTCAACATTACCAGACTGCACCCCTAAACACTTCAGCATAGATTTTAATACTCCTTTTTCTGTCTCAGGTAAAATATACACAGAGTGAAATATATAAATTTTAAGTGTGCCATTCCATGAATTTTGATAAATGTATATACTACATACATCTGATAATTGCATACACACATATGCAGTTATTTAAGTAACAAAAATTTGTATGTGTATATTTAAAAAATTATATGTATAGCTATAAACCCAATGGCATGGAGCAAATTCAGCATCTGAATCCAGTCTAGCTTTTTCTGAAGAGTTAATAGCCTCTTTCCTCTTATATTAGCAATCCCAATTATACAACACTGAATCCACTACACACACATTCCTATCACCCATTCAGTCAAAGCCCCACCCACAACAGTGTTTAAAAAAATCTGCTTGCTGAAATGTAATTTATTAAGTTAAAACTCACCAACTTAAGTGTACATTTCCATCTCTCCAAAAAAAAGTTCCCTCTTGTCCCTTTGCAGTCAAATGCTTCCCTTTCCCCCTCTGGACAACAGCTTTTATTCCCACCATACAAAGCAAATTCTGGTTAATGATCAAGTTATAAGCAATAGTGACACCTGTAATGGACATTGTATTTTAGACTTAAGCATTGTACTATATCCAATTCAAGCTATGAAAACTTACACATGGTGATAAGATTCTTTATGTGTATCATGCAGATATCTCAAAATTTAGAATTAAAAGAAGTAAACTCTGCAAATGGATTCTATAAGAGCACAGATGCTATAATTCTAATGTCATTATGCTTGTTAAAATGGTCTGTTTTCAAACAGCAGCATCACTGGGCACAGATTTGTCAAAGTACTTCAAATAAAAAATCTGCTGGTTAAGTGCCCATTCAAATAAAACTTTACAACTAAGGAAAAGCACCACTTGATACCTCCAAGATGCTTTCATTTCCAAATGCTATGATAGGTCTACTTAAAAAAACAAGAGAGGCATGATAAATCTAGAGAAACAAAGGCAGGTACAAAGAAGTATCTCACATTCTAATAGTCATTAACTTGTATGTGGTGGGCAGCCTCTATGATGGCCCCCAAGATCCCTGCCTCCTGGTATTTACACCCTTGTATAATCAAATCCCTTCCCTGGAGTGTGGGTTGGACTTATTAACTCACTTGCAATGAAGAGAATAGGGCAGAAATGATAGGATGTCACTTCCGAGATAAGGTTATAAAGACTGTAGCTTTTGTCTTGGGCACTCTTACTTTTGCCCTTCCTCTTTGATCATTCATTCTGGGGGAAACAAACTTCTGTGTTGTGAGCAGCCCTCTGGAGAGGCTCAATAGCCAGTAAGGAACTGAAGCCTGTCAACAACCATGACAGTGAGTTTGGAAGAGGTTTCCTTCCCCTACCACCCACAGTTGGGCCTTCAGATGAGATCGCAGCCCTGGACGACTGTTTGACTGTAGTCTCATGGGAGATCCCAAGCCAGAGGCACACAGCTAAACTATGCCCAGATTCCTGACCCACAGAAACTTTGAGAGGATAAATCCTGCTTTGAAGTGATTCAACACACAGCAATAGACAATTAATGTACTGTGAGATTAAAAAAAAAAGATTTTATTTATTTGACAGAAAAAGACAGGAAAAGAGGGAGCACAAGCAGGGGGAGTGGGAGAGGGAGAAGCAGACGCCCCACTGAGCAGGAAGCCTGATGTGGGACTCAATCCCAGGACCCTCGGATCATGACCTGAGCCGAAGGCAGACGCTTAATGACTTGAGCCACCCAAGCGCCCTTACTGTGAGATTTTTATATTAAATCAGCTGCAATTGGAGCTACATGTAACAAATGTAAGAGGATGTGACAATGTATTCAATTATTAGCATTCAGATTTTCTAATTTATCATTGTTTCTTATATACTTACCCCCAGTAAGCAAAATGTAGAGGTAAAGTTTTATCTTATTGTCTTAATTGAAATTATTGAAATAAATGTAGATTCATATGCAATTGCAAGAAGTGTATACTTTGCTTCATTTCCCCATTGGGAGAATTTAACAGAACTATAGTATAATACCAAACCCAGAATACTGACATTGATACAATCCAGCCATCTTATTCAGATTGCCTTAGTTTTACTTGTACCATTTGTGTGTCTAATTCTTTTACATACTTTTTACTTTAATGTTGTCACATAATCAAATTGTGTCCTTTTGTAATTCAAATTCAGCCATTATATTAGTCCTTATAAATGATCTTTCTGATGGTAAAAGTTGCTGAGACACATGAATTCGGGGCTTTATTCCACAGCTCCATATTAATTAACTAAAAATTCAGTCAGTTATAGAGAGTAATAAAAACTGCTTATAGATTATGTAATCATCAAAAGAAAATTCACTTACCCTGAAACTTTTCTTGAAAGCGAACCATAAAATAAAATGTTACCTTTTCTCCCAAATTAATGTACTTGTGCTTGAAATTCAGATGTGAGATAATATTAAGTGCAATTAAAATTTTAACACTGCCTATCTTCCTCTTATGAAAGTGAGAGGTTAGTATTATTTGTATGACAGTGCTTCAGGAAATCAGTACAGCCATGTTTTGATTTTATGGTCAGGCAGTGTTAAAATTCATAATCAAACATCTAAACAAACAGCCAAAGAGAAAATCAAGCTGCTTATGAACCATGCAAAGCCAAACACTTTTGCATAAAAGATAAAGCTTAGAGGAAAACAAAGGGATACCTACTTTCTGCTGCTAGGAGTCCTACGAGGAAGGCAGCATATGGACAAACAACAAACAGTATGATTTTAGAGCAAGCAGGTTATCAAGCTGCAGTTGGGCCCAGTAGATGAGCCATAAGAAGCACGGTCCCCCAGCTGAGCCCAAAGTGAGTCCTTGTGTTCCACGAGCACATTCCCTGGGACTGTTAAGGATTTCAGTCATTAAAACACTGGGTTGGGATTCTGACTTCTTTGATTTGAAATATGAGAAAAGAATATTTCTACTTTGGACTGTTAAGTAACAAAGGAAGGATACACTGTTCATCATATGATTAAACTCAACAAATTCTAGTGAATGTATAACGGACTAATCTTGATAAAATAGAAAAAATAATCTCTTACATAAAAATTGTTTTACAATGTACACAGCATATCTAAACATGTTAGAATCTTTAAATGACAGATCAGGAAATGTATTCATTTAAAATTCATTTTTCAATTGTGATATTAAATAAAATTTGGGGGGGGGACCAAAATAGGATTTTAATTGTCAAGCAAAGTCATTAAAAAAAATGACCTACTTATCATTATTTCACAGAAGAATAGAACAGACATTATCCAAAGATGAAAAACAGACTGTCCTTCTCAAAAAATAGCAGTTGGTGACCTTACATGGTTCTCTTTCTAACCCCTCCTTCCTGGAACCCTCACCCCTACCCAACAAACACAGCCTCGCTGATCATTTTTCTCTTTTTGCCATGAGAACTTTCAGGTAATGTTAAAAGGTGCTTTGTGTTTTGTACTGTAAAACAAACCCAGGCACATTTAAACAGAAAATAGTGGAACGGTTAATGTTAGAACTTAAAATAAATGAAGAGGAATTTAAGGATTAGAATGACATTGACGAGAATTTAGACTTGAAAATGAAAACATTAAAAAATGAAATGAAAAATGAAAATACATGTGTTAATTTATGGAAGTGTAAAGCTCTTATGCGAGTCCAGACAAGATATATAATAGGCTTTCTGCAACCAAGCATACAACTATCACTGCTGGTTGCAGAAAAGGAAGTTTGCTGGTAGAGAGCTATTTGATAAATGATGCTGATAAAGTAGTACAATATCTTCCTTTAAATGACTTAGTATTAAAAATTAATCTTAGGAACATATGAATAATTCTTGATAGATATGAGAAAGTTATGAAAGTATTAGAATATTCTTCAAAATGTTCGTCTTTGACTTCATAAAAAATTTCCTTTTCATTTAGGGGAGGTGATCAGACGCATATGCTACATAATGATTCCTTTGTCTTTTATTCATAGCAGCCTGCTATTTAAAAATATTTTAGAGGCAGCCATTTGCATGTCAAATGAAGATACAGACTGCTTACAAGATCATTAAGATCCCGAAATTTTGGAAAAAGAAGGTGTGACTGCAGGAAAGGGAAGCAAGAGGGAATGTGAATTTGTGAACTAATTTGAGAGCTTGCAGGCTACCTGCAAGACAGTGTGGGAAATTTCTTTTTTGTTTATAAAGCAAATGCTGCAATCAGAAACTATTTCAACTGTATCATTTACAAATTGAACTGAGAAACAAACAAACAAAAAAACCCCTGGGCGATAAAAATGTATTTAACAGAAAATAAGCATGTCTGTAACTACAGACAATTCTCTTTCCTGAAAGAAAAATCTAATTCTTTAACAGAAGGGGACACTTAAGAGCTCATTAAACTTTTGCTAGGCAGAGGTACATATTAAGGGGTTAACACTAAAGATTAGGTCTGTGAAGCTATTGCAAAGACCACATGGCTCTCTAGTCCCGATTCCAAAGATGAAAATGGTATTAGACCTTGACCTACAATCTTTCAATCTATTCCAAATTTGTGACTGTATCATGTAGTCACAGTATGACATAAAACCATTACTGGATCCACTCCCTCCAGATGGGTCTACTGTAAACTGAGTGTGAGAAGAGAAGAGAGGTTTGAGCTAACACCACCCCAAGTGCTACAGGGGGGAGGGAACAAAATGGACTGGCAGAGGAAAAGACAGACATGGAACAGCAGGGAGCATGGGAGAACACATCTAGAAACACAACTACAGCTTTGCCTTTCATGTGGTAAGGGCTCTGGATAGTCACAAAGTCAGTGCAAGAGGAAACCAGCAAGACCTTCTCTTCAGAGAGTCTTTTTTCTAAGATTCCCATTTCTGATCATTTTTGGAAATCACCTTTACTCAAAAGAGGAAGATTCACATCCCAATTGGTAAAGGTCAAAATGAGGAACTACATAGCTACAGGAATGGGAAACCTGATCCTGTTCTTTTCCACAAGATGTAATAAGCACATACCAATTGGTAAGAAATAGAAGTGAATATTTGTGCACATATGTGTATAAACAGAGAGAAAGAAGAAGCATAAACACTGATAAATGCTCATGATTCCAACAGGAGAGAAGCATTAGCACATCCATTCTTCCTAGATTGCTAATAGTGAACGACAAACAATTCATGCTTTAGGAAGGGCCCTGGGCCTTGAGTCCCAATGGTAATACATGAATACTGAATGGGCAGCCCCAAAACTACAAAAATTAAACCAGCAGCCCAAAGTCAACCACATGGCAAATACTGAGTGACTCTAATGTGAGAAGGAAGAAAAGCGGAGGGCAGAGGACATATGATTCAGATGTAAATACGTACGTACATCAATGAAATTTGAAGAGTATAACAGACATATACATGTAAATGGATACTGTGGATTTTTAACAAATGATCCTTGAGAATACCTCACTAATAAAATGGAAATCTGAGTGTTTTATAAAATAATTTTGTGAACACTGGTGGGTTTTTTTTCCCCCCAGGAGTACCTATATATATTTCATCCAAATAGGTAACTCTTCTGTGTTCTTCTCCCCCGAATGCTTGTATACATGTGTTACAGACTTTACGAAAGTGAAGAACTTGTAAATTGTTTTGAGAGAGAAGTCACAAGACAATTTATATTGAAAGAGAAAATTAAAAGCAGGGTTGTCTCAAAGTCTGATCTGCTATGGTTGACATGGGGAAAATCGTACAACAGAAGTTTTTTGTTGGGGTATAAGTCAATCAGAAAGATCCAAAACAAATGACCACCATGTTGGATTGGATGAAGTACAATGTTGGGTCTGGAGTGGAGAAAGGGGGAAAAGTATTTCTGAGGTAAAAAGAAAAAAGTAAAATGTTTTGGAGCAGCAGGGGAAAGCAACTTCAGTAGTAAAATTAAAAGGAACTAGACACACGTGGATGGGATTTGGTTGCTGACAAACTTCCTTAGAATTCCTTGGGGGGATGTGACTAGATTCATAGGAAAAGTTTATTCACAATTGCAGAGAAAGGATGAGACACCAAATGATTCACACTGGTGAATGAATGAATGGTCCAGTTACCTGAGGAGGTAGGGTCTTCGGAAAAATCTGGCAACTCTTCAGGAGGATCCCCATAGAAGGAGTTGAATTTGTGACTGGACACAGCTGCTAGTACTGCACCCTAAAACAAAAAGATGGAAGAAAAATTAAAACAAATATGTAAATACAAAAAAGTTCAATAACAAACTAAAGGAGTATTCAGAGAGTCAAACCTATAGGAGATGACAGCTAGAAGAGGGGTAGCTTTTAAATGATTCTGGATTCCTTCAAATTAATCACATATGCATACACGAGGAGAACACCAGTGGGGCTGGGGAAAGTATGTGAAACCATTTACATCTTGAACTCAGCATGTACCACAAAATGGAATATTCTGCAGTCACTATGAAAGGATGTTGAAGGATGTTTAATAAAACAGAAGGATGCTTGTGAATTACATAAAAAAGATTTCAAAACAATCTATGGTATGATCTCATTTTTGAAAAACAAAGATTAATACAGATATAAAAGACTGAACATATATGAAAATGCTAGCAGCATTATCTCTGGGAAATAGGAATGAGTCCTTTTTTTTTTTTTTTTTTTTTACATCTTTTGCCCCTCCCTCTTTGTTAACAGGGACTACGTGTTACTCTAAGACAATAATTCTCCGTCAGGCCGCATAGCGGAACCAAGTACAGGCGCCTCTTTAAACAGCATACACAGCTTCCCCTGACTCCTCGTTGAGAATTACTGTCCTATTGAGCGCATGACACCCCTTCAGACTGCTAGATGGAAGAATGTCAGGAACCTTGACAGTAACAAGAACAGCAATAACAGTTATTTTGTGAAAATGTTCAGTTCTGCGAGTCTGTTAGGCGTGGGTCAAAATATCTGTCAAAATATCCGTGGGTCAAAATATGTTCCACGGCTCTGCCATTTTCCAGCTGCCTGATACTACTTGAGTTGCTTATATAACCTCTTGAAGTCTTTCTCAGTTGTAATGTGAAAATATTAAAACTGACATAACTTACTGTACAGGGCTGTCAAAAATCATACTGTATACGAAAGTGCTTTGCAAACTGTAAATCATTTTGGAAGTATAAACCATCTTAGGCTTACCGATGTATTGCTAGAACATGAGCACAGCCTTTTGCTGGTCCAAGTAGAATTGCTCATTTAGGTAGTTAAAGTATCAAATCACTTAAGTAGTCTAAGTCTAAATTTTTTTTTTAAAGATTTTATTTAGTTATTTGACAGACAGATCACAAGTAGGCAGAGAGGAGGCAGAGAGAGAGAGGAGGAAGCAGGCTCCCCGCCGAGCGGAGAGCCCGATGCAGGGCTCGATCCCAGGACCCTGGGATCATGACCTGAGCCGAAGGCAGAGGCTTTAACCCACTGAGCCACCCAGGCGCCCCTAAGTCTAAATTTTAAATACTGAGGGGCGTCTGGGTGGCTCAGTGGCTTAAAGCCTCTGCCTTCGGCTCAGGTCATGATCCCAGGGTCCTGGGATCGAGCCCCACATCGGGCTCTCCACTCCGCGGGGAGCCTGCTTCCTCCTCTCTCTCTCTGCCTCCTCTCTGCCTACTTGTGATCTGTCTGTCAAATAACTAAATAAAATCTTAAAAAAATAAATTTTAAATACTGAACTCGTGGATTTTTCTGCAAAGAAAGAAAAAAAACCCTTTTTTTTTCTTTTAAGAGAGGGAGGGGGCAGAGAATATCTTAAGCAGACTCCATGACCAGTATGGAACCCAACATGGGCTCAGTCTCACAACCCTGAGATCATGATCTGAGCTGAAATCAAGAGATGGAGACTTAACTAATTGAGCCACCCAGATGGTACACCCCTCCTTTTTTTAGAGAGGGGGAAAAAGATAAATTTTTTATGTGTGTAGGCATTTATTAAATATATGAAAACATTAATAGAAGCATGTTTCCACAAGGTTCATTTTGGGGGGGCATGTTAGGATTTCTTTCTACAAATATACATAGAAATGAATTGAACGCAAAAAGGGAAGGGCAAAAAAAAAAAAAAAGAGACACGATCTTGGTGATACCATTCCAGGCAACTTTTTAGATTTCCTTTTTTCTTTTTTTAAGATTTTATTTTTAAGTCATCTCTACACCAACGTGGGACTTGAATTCACAACTCCAAGATTGAGAGTCACATATTCTTCCTACTGAGCCAGCCAGGTGCCCCAACTTTTTAGATTTCTGGAAGTCTAGGGTTAATGCATGAGAGGTCCCTATGTGGAACATTATAGTCAGTTACCACGATGAAAAAAGAAACAGCACCGAATGTTGAGTTCTTCTTTCTATAGTAGAACTTTATTTCATTTCACATACACACATGTTCCCTAAAAGCTGGGTGGGAATGGAATTTTTATATATCAAAAGTTTCCCACACACTGAAACTACATTTTAGAGATGCTTTATTTTTCTTTCCAAATGAAGTTCAACTGAGTTTCTTAATATGTTGAGTTTATGTTTCAGGGCCTGTTCCAGCTACTACTCTACTCAAAGATCTAGAAATACTTATGCCAGGAAAGCACTATTTAAAAGAGCCTTTAGAGAGGTAAATTCTTTTAAGACAATAGTAGCAAGTTTCTAATTTATCTGTCTTATGGTTAGCAGTTTTCTTTATTTAGTTCTCTAAACTCAGTGACTGCATGTAGTTTGAATAGTCAATGCAAAGCTATTATGTAAAACAGCAAAATAGGTCCAAAACAGTGTATGGATTTATAGAATTATAACCTTAGCGGATGAGTCATTCTAAAAGACTCATTTTACGTGTGAGGAAACTGAGGTCTGGAGAGGCTTTGCAACCTGTTAAGGTTGCTGCCAACTTAAGAGATAAAATCAAGCATAAACAGAATTGAGGTCCTCTGACTGCTCTCCCAGTTCAAGGGTTTTTACTATAGCAGGTGTCAGAAATCTTTTTCTATAAAGGGCCAGATGAATATTTGAGGCCTGAAGGGAATCTGGTCTCTGTCGCAACTATTCAACTCTGCCACTGTAGCATGAAAGCAGCCACAGACAATATGCACACTGCTGTGTTCCAATAAATCTTTATATATAAAAGTAGGCTATGGGCCAGATTCGGTGCCCAGGCCATAGTGTGCCTCCTCTTGTACTACGCTATTGCTATGAAGGAGACTGGGTACAATGACATCAATCTAGATTTTAAACAGGTAGTTCTTCAAACCTGTCAGTTCATTAAATCCTTGACAAAGAAGTTTTCTACCTACTTTAATTTAGATGGTATACTTTAGTAAGTTCTGAAATATAACGACCATGAGTTAAGAAGACCATTCACAATCTGCTAAGATAACAGACATTAAAGATACAATTTTGCACTAAGCAAATTAGGCAGATTCTGAATTCAAACAAAAAGAGAACTGGGGTGCCTGTGTGGTGCAGTTGGTTAAGCATCTGACTCTTGGTTTTGGTTCAGGTTGTGATCTCACAATCATGGGATTGAGCCCCATGTTGGGCTCTGCGCTTAGCACAGTGTCTGCTTAAGACTTTGCTTCTCCGGGTGCTCCATGCGATACGTGCCCTCCTTAATACCCACATATTGCATGGAGCACTGGGTGTGGTGCATAAACAATGAATCTTGGAACACTGAAAAAAGAAAATTTCATTAAAACAACAACAACAACAACAACAACAACAACAACAACAACAAAGTTTAGACCCTCATGATCTGTGCTGGCTGACTGAACCATAAAAAAAAAACCCTTCCTTCTCCCTCTGCCCCTCCACACACACACACACACACACACACACTCACACACTCTCTCTCAAATAATTAAGTAAATCTTTTTTAAAAAAGAGACAGAGCTACAAGTAATAATTCTCAACTCAATCCTAACTATTGTTATGTGTCAAACATCAAAGGGAATGCTCCCAGTTAGATGATTCTGTGTCTCATTTAGGAAGCGGAAAACAAGAAAATGGTTAGCTCAGACTTCTGCTAGTTGAAACTACTCAATGCACTTAAGGAGGTAACACAGTTATCAAGAAAGGAACAGGAGAGTGGTGCCTGGATGGCTCAGTTGGTTAAGTGTCTGCCTTTAGCTCGGGTCATGATCCCGGGATCCTGGGATTGAGCCCTACGTTGGGCTCCCTGCTCAGTGGGGAGCCTGCTTCTCCCTCTCCCTCTGCTGCTCCCCCTGCTTGTGCTCTCTCTGTCAAATAAATAAAATCTTAAAAAAAAGAGAGAGAAATGAACAGGAGAGTGAATACAGATGAACTGCTGACTTGACAATAGCCAAAAGCCAATACTCCCTTTTTGGTGCCCTGAGCTCAGAAACAAGTACCATGAAGCCCGAAAGACACAAAAGCAGGGAGGTACATTTTAAAAAGTCCAAATACCAAACACAAGTTTTGAAATGACATGAAGAATAATTGGCTTTGCATCCAAATGGCAAAAGAACACAGAGTCATACTGTAATATACTGAGGGGCAAAACCCATCACAGGGTTATACAAATACTCATGTCACATAAAGATTTGAGAAAGGATCATTTTATTAGGGTTCAGAACACTGAACTCAAAGCCCTAAAAAGGGTGAAATAGAACTTGGAGAGGTTGAGGCTGAACAGAGATGACCAGAAGGCTGGATAGCCATTTCAAGGTAGAAATGGTAAAGGATTTGGGTTGATTACATGTAAGAACTGGGTCCTCGATGATGATGAGGTGAGATGACTGATGACGCCAGAGCTCCTGGTATCTCCCCATAGAGTCATAGGCAGTGTTGTCATTCGGTCTAGTCAGCACAGTCTATGTGCACAGGGTACTCAAACGGACCTCAAATGCAGGTTTAAAACAGGTAATTTTACAACATTAAGTCGGGATATCTGACTAAAGGAGGCTGTGCTATCTTCTCTGAAGAAGCTGAACAATAAGACTTGTTAAGTGTAGTAGATATGACTACATTTAAGAGCAACTACACAGAATAGGTATCTTAGGAATCCTTTTGGGTCTGTGTAAAAGTATTTTATAAAGATGGTCTTTTAATGTACATAATAACTTTCAAAAGCTAGACTGCCTAACTGGGGAAGTAATACATTCTATATTTCAGAATCAGAAATTAATAGAATTGCTTTGTAAAACCAAGAGAAAGATCAAAATCACTTCAATTATTATTTCTGGAACTGTTCATACCACAATAACAGTTTTCACTTTTCAGAGTCATTGGTGCTTTCTGGGTAGCAGACTTGCTGCTCTGAGTAGGTAGAACCTACAACCACTGTGCTAATTACTTACCCCCTCTGTACCACTCCTTGCTACAGGAGAGGACTGTATGTAAATGCTGGCTTTCGTTAGGGTGCAAAGGTCCTCGACAAATCCCTGTTAGTTGTTGTTGAGTTAATAGAAAGGGGAAGACTGCCAAAAGGTAGCTATTAAAGTTTCCTGGTTGACCGCTCAAAAGACGATGGTTAGGTGCAAGCATTACTCTTGGAGGTGCCAGGATTCCAGATGGTGCCGGACAACAGAACTTTCTGAGCTGACAGAAATGTTCTATACCTGTACCGTTTCATACAGTGGCCATTAGCCCCCATGTGGTAGTGAACACTTGATATATGGCTACTGCAACTGAGAAATCAAATGTAAAATTTTCTTTGATGTTCATTAAAATTAAAATTGCCACATATGGCTAGTGGCTATTGCATGTACAGTACACCTCTGTAAAGTATTGGACAATGGCATTCCCGAGGTTTTTCTAGTTCTGCAAAGTTCAGGAATTTGAGGGACTGACTGGTAATTCAGAGAAGCACACAGGCTATACTTTGGCAATTTGCAAAATCGATAAAGGAAAGTTATAGAAAATTATTACAAATCTCCCTCACTTTCTCTATGTGCAGTGTAAGGAATAAATGGTTTTATCCTCTAAACTAAATTACATGAATTAAACTTACCATTTCCTGAACTGAATGCAATACATTTACCCAAATACAGAATACTGCTTCTATTTTTTTTTTTTTAAAGAGAGAGAGAGCGCGCACTTGATTTGGGGGCGATTAGGAAGGGACAGAGGGAGAGAGAGAATCTTAAGCAGGTTCCATGCCCAGTTTGGAGTTTGATCTCACAACCCTGAGATCACAACCTGAGCTGAAATCAAGAGCTGGATGCTTAACCGACTGAGCCACCCAGGCGCCCCTATTGCTTCTACTCTTTTTTTTCCTTTACAAAATTTCTTCAACATGCTTCCCTGTAGGGAAATTTGCTTTCTAGAGGTAGAAATAATTCATGAAGTAACGAGATGATTTCTGGAACAGATTCTTTGAGTCTCTCCCCTAGACAAGCTCAGATGCTGACAGACATTCCCCGAGCACTGCCCCCCACCCCCAAACCTGACTCCTGGCTCAGTAACTACAAGTAGACAGCACCCAGGGTGACAGTAGAGGTGTGTCTCCTTAAGAGATACCCCTGAGCACAAATTTTCTAGACAGCCTAGATCACAGTCTGTCTTGTGCATCTTATGTTAATATGCAACTTGAGAAAATAGGATTCTCATATCTAGTCTTATACTGAGGCCTACAGTATTTATTAAAGGAAGTATTGTTTGTAGGAATTTTTTTAAAGGAAAGTATTAAAACTCTAGAGCTTAGTGTAAAACAAAAAGACGGAAAAAAAAAAACCCAACATCTGAAATGTCTGGTAATCAAAATGAGAAATGCAAATTTCCACTGTCACTCAAAGATGTAGAAGCAAATAATGAAAGAGAGGAGAATAAAAAGAAGTGTGTGATAATTTGAATCACATGCAGGGTTCCATTAACTTTTAAAAAATCTGTATGTGAAAGATAGTCTGAAAATGATGTTAATGTTAATTGTTCAAATAATTCTCCCATTAGAGATTTATCATCCCCTTTGGCCTACTGAGAGGTTACATGCCAAAACGAATGAACAAATATGGAAAGAAATACTTTCTGATTGTTGAGTATAGATATTACTGTAATGAATAATGAGCCATAATCTTGAACTTTCAAAGTAAAATGAGTAATGTTTTATATTCTGGCATACAAAAGTTCCACAAAACTTTCAGAATGAGAAAAAGGTTCAACCTCAAAAGTAAAACTCACCAAAAATACATATAAATTTACTCAAACAGGTATAAGTCTTTTGGAGGGCAGGTTATTTATAAAGACCAAAAGTCTTCAATACACGCATATACTTTGATGCCAACAATTCCACTAGCACAAAACTTACCCTAGGAAATTAATCATAGGTATACATAGTTTTATTAATGAAAATAGACAATACAATAGTATTCATGGCTGTGGAAAATGGGAAGTGATCCTGTGTCTAACAGCTGGTTAATTAAGTTATGATATATACAATATGATGGAATTTTGTGGAACCATTACCGTTTGTGCTTAAGAGTAATGACTCTCAATAAGGTGGCCATACCATAATCAACCATGAGACTTTTTTAATAAACACATGCCCCTCCAACCTCTAGCATAACTAAGGCTGAGGGAAGGCTGGTCCCTTGGGTGAGCTGGGTGGTGCAGTGAGCCACGGTTACTATGGGAATGGGTCATATCCCTTAAGGGTACTGAAAAGGCAACCAGTATGTAAGAAAAGTATTTTGTCATATGGTTAAAAAAAAAAGTGGGCTATGGGAAATTTACATAAAATTAAACATTTTAAAGTGCAATTCAGGGGTGCCTGGGTGGCTCAGTGGGTTAAGCCTCTGCCTTCGGCTCAGGTCATGATCTCAGGGTCCTGGGATCGAGCCCTGCATCGGGCTCTCTGCTCACCAGGGACCGTGCTTCCCCCAATCTCCTCTGCCTACCTCTCTGCCTACTTGTGCGTGCTCTCTCGCTCTCTCTCTGTCAAATAATTAAATAAAATCTTAAAAAAAATAAAGTGCAATTCATTAGCATTCAGTACATTCACGATGTTGTACAGACACAGTTTCTGCCTAGTTCCAGAACATCACCTCCCCTCACCCCCAAATCCTCATAAGCATTAAGCAGTCACTACCCAGCACCTGGCAGTCACCAGTACACTTTCAGTCTCTATGGATTTACAGATATTAATACCTCTATTCTAGATATTGCAAATAAATGGAATCCAATGTGTGGCCTTTTATGTCTCTTTTTGCACGTGGGATATCCAATTGTCCCAGAACCATTTGCTGAGAAGACTACTCATTCCCCCACTGAATTGCCTTGGCACGTTTATTGAAATCAACTAACCATAAATATAAGAGTTTATTCCTCAACTCTCAGCTGTGTCCACTGATCTACATGTCTACCCCTATCCCATACTAGTACCAGAATCCTGATAACTGTAGCCTTATAGTTAAGTTAGTATGAGTCCTCCAACTTGGTCCTTTTTTCAAGATTATTTTGGCTATTCTAGGTCCTTTGCATCTCCATATGAATTTTTAGGACCAATCTGTCAATTTCTGCTTAAGAGCTTGTGTTTAATCTACAGATCAACTTGGGAAACACTGTCATCTTAACAATACTGAAACTTCCAATCCATGAACATTAAATATCTCTCCATTAATTTAGCTTTTCTTTAATTTCTCTCAGCAATGTAAGTTTACAGGTCTTGTACCTCTTTTGTCAAATTTATACTTAAGCATTTAATTCTTTTTGATGCTACCATGAATGGAATTGTTCCTTAATTTTAAGATTATTCATTGCTCATATATAGAAATACAATTCAATTCTGTATACTGATCTTGTATCCTGTGACCTTGCTGGACTTCTTTGTTATCCCCCCCCCCTTTTTTTTTAAGATTGTATTTGTTTTAGAGAGAGAGAGAAAGAACACAAGCAGGGGGAGGAACAGAGGGAGAGGGAGCTATTCTCTAACAGACTCCATGCTGAGCGCACAGCCTGATGTGGGGCTTGATCCCAGGACCCCAGTATCATGACCTGAGCCAAAACCAAGAGCTGGACACTTAACCAAGCCACCCAGGTACCCCTGTTTGTTATTTCTATGAGTTTTTTGTGGATATCTTACAATTTTCCACATATAGGATCATGTTATCTGTAAACAACGACAGTTTTACTTTCTTTCCAAACCGGTTATCTTTTGTTTTCTTTCCTGATTGTACTAGAGCCTGAGAATATGTATTTTTTAAGAGGTTCCAAGGTGATGCCAATGCTGCTGATCTGGGGACCACACTTGGAGATCCACTGTTTTAAAGAATGTGTATCTCATGATGGAAATGACACTTGACGTGCGTCGTGGAAGGGAAGTAAATGTTTCTTTTTTTTATATTAACATATAGTGTATTATTTTCCCCAGGGGTACAGGTCAGTGAATCATCAGGCTTACACATTTCACAGCACTCACCATAGCACATACCCTCCCCAATGTCCATAACCCAGGCACCTTATCCCTATTCCCCACCTCCCACCCCCCAGCAACCCTTACTTTGTTTTGTGAGATTAAGAGTCTCTTATGTTTGTCTCCCTCCCGATCCCATCTTGTTTCATTTTTTTCCCTCCCCACCCACCACGACCCCCTGCCCTGCCTCTCAAATTCCTTATATCAGAGAGGTCGTATGATAATTGTCTTTTTCCAACTGACTTATTTTGCTTAGCATAATACTCTCTAGTTCCATCCATGTCACTGCAGATAGCAAGATATTGGTTTTTTGATGGCTGCATAGTATTCCATTGTAGATATATACAACATCTTCTTTATCCATCCATCTGTTGACGGACGTCTAGGTTCTTTCCATAGTTTGGCTATTGTGGACATTGCTGCTATAAACATTCGGGTGCACGGGCCCCTTCGGATCACTACATTTGTATCTTTGGGGTAAATACCCAGTAGTGCGAATGCTGGGTCATAGGGTAGCTCTATTTTCAACTTTTTGAGGGACCTCCATACTGTTTTGGAAGGGAAGTACATTTTACAATATACTACAAGTATAAGATCCTCTCTGTACACGTGAGGGAAAATGATGATCCAAGTGATCCAAATCGTCTAAGCATAATTACATAATTACTTTGGAAGAAATACATAAACAGAGATTATCCAGTGAGGTTTTGGTGATCTATACATTATTTGTATGTATGTATGTATGTATGTACATATGTATGTACTTATTTATTGATTCATTGATTGATTATAAACTCTACACCAAATGTGGAGCTTCAGCTCACGACCCCAACCTTGAATTTAGGAGCTGCATGCTCCACTGACTGAGCCAGCCAGGTGCCCCATCTATACATCTTAAAAAGCTTTTAAAAATTTCAAAATGGGGCACGTGGGTGGCTCAGTGGGTTAAGCCTCTGCCTTCAGGTCGTGATCCCAGGGTCCTGGGATCGAGCCCTGCATCAGGCTCTCTGCTCAGCAGGGAGCTTGCTTCCTCCCACCCCGCCTGCCTCTCTGCCTACTTGTGATCTCTCTGTCAAATGTATAAATAAAATCTTAAAAAAAAACTTCAAAATGTTACTGTCAATGACTAGAGAAAAGCTAAAACGGTATGGAGTATCCATTCTGGAATTACAGTTATTCATAAACAGAGTACCAAATCAAAGGTATTAACATTAGAATCATAATAAAACAGGGGTGACTGGGTGGCTCAGTGGGTTAAGCAACCAACTCTTGATTTCTGCTCAGGTCATGATCTCTGGGTCATGGGATTGAACCCTGAGTCAGGTTCCACACTGGAAGTGGAGTCTGCTTGAGATTATCTCTCTTCCCCTCCCTCTATTCTTTCCCCTACATGCACTCTCATTCTCTCAAATAAGTAAATAAATCTTAAAAAAAGAATCATAATAAAACAGTAACAACAATGATAAGGTTAATAACAATATGCATAGAACACTTACGAATGCCACATACTATTCTAACTGCTATAAGATATTAATTCATTGAATTCTTACAGCCCTATGAGTTAGCTATTATCATTATCCCCATCTTGTAGATAAGGGAACTGAGACACAGAAAATTTATTTATTTAAAAGATTTTATGCATTTATTTGAGAGAGAAAGAGCCCATGCATGCACAGGAGCAAGGGGGAAGAGCAGAGGGAGGGGGACAAGGAGACTCACACTGAGTATGTAGCCCAATGCAGGACTTGATCTCACAACCATGAACTCAAGTTCATGACCTGAGTCAAAATCAAGAGTTAGATGCTCAAATGACTGAGCCACCCAGGTGCTCTGAGGCATAGCAAATTTAAACAACTTGCTCAAGGTCACACATCTAGTAGGTGTCAGAGCCATGATTACCCCAGGGCAATGTAGCTCTAGGGCCCACTCTTTCCCATAATACTGTACTCCTTCTGTTTCTTCTTGCCACAGACAATAACAATTTACTTCCTCTAAGTAACAAAAGCAATCTTCTACTGCTTTCTGTGAACTTCCCTTTTAATCATTTCAGAGGGAGTCCAAAAAATTAGGTTATTGTCCAACATTTGAGGAGCTTAACAGTGCCTGGATCTAAGGATGGTTACCTAGCTGTTCACTTGAAACAAAGCTGTGTGGTGGGTTCTGAGAGATAGCAAAGTTGCAGTCTTCTTCTAGAAGCTCACAGAAGAGGCAGAATGAAGATAATGAGTTCCTTGAGGAGGGTAGGCATAACATGCTTTAGCCAGGATGGCTGAATCACACAAAGGAATAGAGCCTTACCAGAAGCCAAAAAATGTCAATGACAACCCTGCTGATGTTCCTAATTCTAGGTTGTTTGGTGGGTCTTGAAACCTTAAATAGCTCTGCAAAGGGATGTGGTAAGTTCATATGACCCCTCTCTGCTGGAACAGCTTTGTCCTGTCCAAATGAATCTTAGTCACCACTCTGGCTATTTTAGGCCTGAGTCTGATTTTGTGGCACTGGGAGAACTATGGCATCGGTTTCTTGTGATAGAGCAAACCTGAGCCCCATGGTAAAAGGCCTGTACTAAAAGCCCCAGACAAGGCAATGTCATAAGGGCCAAAGCAGTTCTAGAGTTAAAAAGACTAGGGAAGAGTTGAGAGGGAAAAAAAGATAATTAATGGTTTCTTTGGGGAGGAAATGAACATCAAAAACAGCTGGCCAAATTTCACTTTGTATAGTAAGATTTTTTTTTTTCTGTCTTGTAGGCTACATTGGTTTAGGTGTATATTAAAGATGCAGGGGTTGCCTGGGTGGCCTCAGACTCTTAAGCATCTGCCTTTGGCTCAGGTCATGACCTCAGGGTCCTGGGATCGAGTCCCTGCATCAGGCTCCTTGCTCAGCGGGGAGCCTGCTTCTCCTTCTCCCTCTGCCTGATGCTCTGCCTACTTGTGCTCTCTGTCAAATAAATAAAATCTTTAAAACAAAAGAAAACAAAACAAAGATGGGGAAACTTCTTTGGGCACCATCTTGATATTAGCATGTCATTAATAATCATTTTTGCCAAGGACTTTTAAAGCAAATAGAGAAGGGGCGCCTGGGTGGCTCAGTGGGTTAAGCCGCTGCCTTTGGCTCAGGTCATGATCTCAGAGTCCTGGGATTGAGCCCCGCATCGGGCTCTCTGCTCAGCGGGGAGCCTGCTTCCTCCTCTCTCTCTGCCTGCCTCTCTGCCTGCTTGTGATCTCTCTGTCAAATAAATAAAAAAAAAATCTTTAAAAAAAAAAATAAAGCAAATAGAGAAGAGCCAGTTTGAATCCCTGACTGCAAAAACAATTAGGGCAGAGGCTTAACTGAGAATCATTATCACCAACAATGACATGTTGCAATTTCCCTTGCTGTACAATAGCACAGTCCAGAAGGACTTTTTACAATGATGGAGATGTCCTATATCTGTGTGGTCTGATTTGGCACCCACATTTGATTACTGAGCACTTGAAATTTGCTAGTGTGACCAGGGAACTGATCTTTTAGTTTTAATTTTCATTGATTTAAATTTAAATAGCTACATGTGGCTACCAGCTACCACGATGGACAGTTCAGATCTATAGCATTATATTGTGGCCTAGGTTACCCCAAATTCATATAAGTGTTCTTCTAAATCTAGAGTTGTATACAATTATTCATATATTTCAGGGGTTGAATAGTGAATGTTATCGCAATTTATGACCTATCCGAAAACACAAAGTTTTATAATTGGCAGGAGTCACTGGCTCAGGAAGACTACTAACCAATCAACCACTTAGAGGAGTTAAAAATTATGTTTTTATAGTAATAAAAAATAAGTCAAATGTAAGTTAAGTTCAAGACCACAATATAATAGAGTTTCCTCTGTTGGAAAGAGCTGAGAAGGGGGATGATGTTGTCACATAACATTTTTGAATAGTGCTGGGGAGCCTGGGTTGCTCAGTTGATTAAGCGTCCAACTCATGGTTTTGGCTCAGGTCATGATCTCAGGGTTGTGGGATTGAGCCCTGTGTTGGGCTCTGAGCTCAGCATAGAGTCTGCTTGAGATTCCCTTTCCCTTTACCCCTGCTCTCCCTTTCTCTCAAATAAATAAATAGATAGATAGATAGATAAATAACATTTTTGAATAGTGCTAAAAGACTCCATTATTTTTGTTTGGTCTTTTACAAAACGTTTAAAAATCAAATGGGCTCCCCACATGGGATAATTATATATATTTTTGGTGACACAGATAGAGTGGTAAAAGGAGAAAGGTACGTAGGAAGAATAAAGAAAAGGTGAGTAAAGTAATTTGAAAATATTTTCTAGTAGACCAAGGTAGTGGTCTGCTTTGTGATGGTTATCCAATTCTAACCCAGTATTGTTTTCATTGAGCTGAACTCACATTTTGTCAAAATATTTGAGAAAATGGCGATGCCTGGGTGGCTCAGTCTGTTAAGCGTCTAACTTTGACTTGGGTCATGATCCTGGGGTCCTGAGATTGAGTCCCACACTGGGATCCCTGCTCAGCAGGAAGCTTGCTTCTCCCTACCCACCTCCCACTGACCCCCACCACTTGAGCTCTTTCTCGCTCTCTCTCTCAGATCAATAAGTAAATAAAAACTTTTAAAAAATTTAAAAAATTATATCTCTGCTATGAATTTTCAGAATACAAATCAAAATGTGATTAATCTTCCATTTATTATAACATTTTGTTTAGATTCACACTTAGATATTACCTTAAATGATTTAAAAACCAAAATCTTATTGAAGTAAGTTTCAGAAGTGAGAATTTAGCTGTAAGAAAGGTTTTTGCTGATTTCTTTAATTACCTTTAGTTTCCTCCTTGCATTGAATTTCCTCAGTTGCTCTACTGTTTCTGGAAGATGAATCTTGTAGGCATAACGATCCCGCTCCTATAAAAGAAGAAAGATAATGAACATATGGAGCCATTTAAAAAAGTGAAGAAACTTAATCAAAAACAAATAATAAAGCCCAAATTTCTTAAATATGAAACTTAGACTGAATTCTAGAATACTGGAGATTTTATTCCATGATACTGGTAAACATTATCAAATGAAAGCTACGAAGGTCAAAAGTGATAGTAAAATAATCTTTTTTTTTTAAATAATCTTTTCAACATAAGAAAAGGCTAAAATAATGGGTTATATAATTTTCAGGTATGGCTATATGGCTAAGATAAGCGACCATAATTCTGAAAAGTATGAAATTACCTTTGATATGATCTTATAAGGTAATACGAGCATGTGAAAAACTAACTCCACAAATGACTGAGCATTTGGAGTCATCTGGAATAACTGGATTTAAAAAAAGAAAAATCGAGGAGGAGTCAAGATGGCGGAGAAGTAGCAGGCTGAGACTACTTCGGGTAGCGGGAGATCAGCTAAATAGCTTATCTAAAGATTGCAAACACCTACAAATCCAACGGGAGATTGAAGAGAAGAAGAACAGCAATTCCAGAAACAGAAAATCAACCACTTTCTGCAAGGTAGGACTGGCGGAGAAGTGAATCCAAAGCGACGGGAAGATAGACCGCAGGGGGAGGGGCCGGCTCCCGGCGAGCGGCGGAGCAACGGAGCAAAATCAGGACTTTTAAAAGTCTGTTCTGCTGAGGGACATCGCTCCAGAGGCTTAACTGGGGTGAAGCCCAGGCGGGGTAAGCGCGGCCTCAGGTCCCGCAGGGTCACAGAAGGATCGGGGGTGTCTCAGTGTCGCAGAGCTTACCGGTATTAGAATGGGGAAGCCGGCTGCAGAGACAGAGCCGAGGAGTGACTCTCAGCTCAGGGTTGCCTTGAACCGGTCGCAGGCTCGGTCAGCTCGGAGCGCGGCCGGAGGCCAGGGTGACGAGAGTCATTTGGCGCTGTTCTCTGAGGGCGCACTGAGGAGTGGGGCCCCGGGCTCTCGGCTCCTCCGGGCCGGAGACCGAGAGGCCGCCATCTTTATTCCCGTCCTCCGGACTCTACGGAAAGCGCTCAGGGAACAAAAGCTCCCGAAAGCGAACCCAAGCGGATGACTCAGCGCGGCCCCGGGTAAGGGCGGTGCAACTCCGCCTGGGGCAAAGACGCTTGAGAATCACTACAACGGGCCTCTCCCCCAGAAGATCTACGGGAAACCCAGCCAGGACCAAGTTCACCTACCAAGGAGAACGGCAGAATTCCAGAGGAGAAGAAAGCAAAGCACGGAACTCATGGCTTTCTCCCCATGATTTTTTAGCCTTGCAGTTAATTTATTTTTTTTTTCTTTTTCAATTTTTTTTTCTTTTTCTCTTCTTCTGCTAAATTTTTTTTAACTTTTACCGTTTTCTTTTTTTAACGTTTTTTAAATAGTTTATCTAATATATATATATTTTTTCTTTATCGGCTTTCTTTTTTTTTAATAGTTTTTTTTTCTTTCTTTCTGAACCCCTTTTTATCCCCTTTCTCCCCCCTCACAATTCAGGATCTCTTCTGATTTGGCTAAAGCATATTTTCCTGGGGTTGTTGCCACCCTTTTAGTATTTTACTTGCTCCTTCATAAACTCTTATCTGGACAAAATGACAAGGCGGAAAAATTCACAACAAAAAAAAGAACAAGAGGCAATACCAAAGGCTAGGGACCTAATCAATACAGACATTGGTAATATGTCAGATATAGAGTTCAGAATGATGATTCTCAAGGTTCTAGCCGGGCTTGAAAAAGGCATGGAAGATATTAAAGCAACCCTCTCGGGAGATATAAAAGCCCTTTCTGGAGAAATAAAAGAACTAAAATCGAACCAAGTTGAAATCAAAAAAGCTATTAATGAGGTGCAATCAAAAATGGAGGCTCTCACTGCTAGGATAAATGAGGCAGAAGAAAGAATTAGTGATATAGAAGACCAAATGACAGAGAATAAAGAAGCTGAGCAAAAGAGGGACAAACAGCTACTGGACCACGAGGGGAGAATTCGAGAGATAAGTGACACCATAAGACGAAACAACATTAGAATAATTGGGATTCCAGAAGAAGAGGAAACAGAGAGGGGAGCAGAAGGTATAATGGAGAGAATTATTGGAGAGAATTTCCCCAATATGGCAAAGGAAACAAGCATCAAAATCCAGGAGGTTCAGAGAACCCCCCTCAAAATCAATAAGAATAGGTCTACACCCCGTCACCTAATAGTAAAATTGACAAGTCTTAGTGACAAAGAAAAGATCCTGAAAGCAGCCCGGGAAAAGAAGTCTGTAACGTACAATGGTAAAAATATTAGATTGGCAGCAGACTTATCCACAGAGACCTGGCAGGCCAGAAAGAGCTGGCATGATATATTCAGAGTACTAAATGAGAAAAACATGCAGCCAAGAATACTATATCCAGCTAGGCTATCATTGAAAATAGACGGAGAGATTAAAAGCTTCCAGGACAAACAAAAACTGAAAGAATTTGCAAATACCAAACCAGCTCTACAGGAAATATTGAAAGGGGTCCTCTAAGCAAAGAGAGACCCTCAAAGTAGTAGATCAGAAAGAAACAGAGACAATATACAATAACAGTCACCTTACAGGCAATACAATGGCACTAAATTCATATCTCTCAATACTTACCCTGAATGTTAATGGGCTAAATGCCCCAATCAAAAGACACAGGGTATCAGAATGGATAAAAAAACAAAAACCATCTATATGTTGCCTACAAGAAACTCATCTTACACCCGAAGACACCTCCAGGTTTAAAGTGAGGGGGTGGAAAAGAATTTACCATGCTAATGGACATCAGAAGAAAGCAGGAGTGGCAATCCTTATATCAGATCAATTAGATTTTAAGCCAAAGATTATAATAAGAGATGAGGAAGGACACTATATCATACTCAAAGGAACTGTCCAACAAGAAGATCTAACAATTTTAAATATCTATGCCCCTAACGTGGGAGCAGCCAACTATATAAACCAATTAATAACAAAATCAAAGAAACACATCGACAAGAATACAATCATAGTAGGGGATTTTAACACTCCCCTCACTGAAATGGACAGATCATCCAAGCAAAAGATCAACAAGGAAATCAAGGCCTTAAATGACACACTGGACCAGATGGACATCACAGATATATTCAGAACATTTCATCCCAAAGCAACAGAATACACATTCTTCTCTAGTGCACATGGAACGTTCTCCAGAATAGATCACATTCTTGGTCCTAAATCAAGTCTCAACCGGTATCAAAAGATTGGGATCATTCCCTGCATATTTTCAGACCACAATGCTCTAAAGCTAGAACTCAATAACAAGAGGAAATTTGGAAAGAACCCAAATACATGGAGACTAAACAGCATCCTTCTAAAGAATGAATGGGTCAACCAGGAAATCAAAGAAGAATTGAAAAAATTTATGGAAACAAATGATAATGAAAACACAACAGTTCAGAATCTGTGGGACACAACAAAGGCAGTCCTGAGAGGAAAATATATAGCAGTACAAGCCTTTCTCAAGAAACACGAAAGGTCTCAGGTACACAACCTAACCCTACACCTAAAGGAGCTGGAGAAAGAACAAGAAAGAAACCCTAAACCCAGCAGGAGAAGAGAAATCATAAAGATCAGAGCAGAAATCAATGAAATAGAAACCAAAAAAACAATAGAACAAATCAACGAAACTAGGAGCTGGTTCTTTGAAAGAATTAATAAGATTGATAAACCCCTGGCCAGACTTATCAAAAGAAAAGAGAAAGGACCCAAATAAATAAAATCATGAATGAAAGAGGAGAGATCACAACGAACACCAAAGAAATACAGACAATTATAAGAACATACTATGAGCAACTCTACGCCAACAAATTTGACAATCTGGAAGAAATGGATGCATTCCTAGAGACATATAAACTACCACAACTGAACCAGGAAGAAATAGAAAGCCTGAACAGACCCATAACCAGTAAGGAGATTGAAACAGTCATCAAAAATCTCCAAACAAACAAAAGCCCAGGGCCAGACGGCTTCCCGGGGGAATTCTACCAAACATTTAAAGAAGAACTAATTCCTATTCTCCTGAAACTGTTCCAAAAAATAGCAATAGAAGGAAAACTTCCAAACTCATTTTATGAGGCCAGCATCACCTTGATCCCAAAACCAGACAAGGATCCCAACAAAAAAGAGAACTACAGACCAATATCCTTGATGAACACAGATGCAAAAATTCTCGCCAAAATACTAGCCAATAGGATTCAACAGTACGTTAAAAGGATTATTCACCACGACCAAGTGGGATTTATTCCAGGGCTGCAAGGCTGGTTCAACATCCGCAAATCAATCAATGTGATACAACACATTAATAAAAGAAAGAACAAGAACCATATGATACTCTCCATAGATGCTGAAAAAGCATTTGACAAAGTACAGCATCCCTTCCTGATCAAAACTCTTCAAAGTGTAGGGATAGACGGCACATACCTCAATATTATCAAAGCCATCTATGACAAACCCACCGCAAATATCATTCTCAATGGAGAAAAACTGAAAGCTTTTCCGCTAAGGTCAGGAACACGGCAGGGATGTCCGTTATCACCACTGCTATTCAACATAGTACTAGAAGTCCTAGCCTCAGCAATCAGACAACAAAAGGAAATTAAAGGCATCCAAATCGGCAAAGAAGAAGTCAAACTATCACTCTTCGCAGATGATATGATACTCTATGTGGAAAACCCAAAAGACTCCACTCCAAAACTGCTAGAACTTGTACAGGAATTCAGTAAAGTGTCAGGATATAAAATCAATGCACAGAAATCAGTTGCATTTCTCTACACCAACAACAAGACAGAAGAAAGAGAAATTAAGGAGTCCATCCCATTTACAATTGCACCCAAAACTATAAGATACCTAGGAATAAACCTAACCAAAGAGACTAAGAATCTATACTCAGAAAACTATAAAGTACTCATGAAAGAAATTGAGGAAGACACAAAGAAATGGAAAAATGTTCCATGCTCCTGCATTGGAAGAATAAATATTGTGAAAATGTCTATGCTACCTAAAGCAATCTACACATTTAATGCAATTCCTATCAAAGTACCATCCATTTTTTTCAAAGAAATGGAACAAATAATCCTAAAATTATATGGAACCAGAAAAGACCTCGAATAGCCAAAGGAATATTGAAAAAGAAAGCCAAAGTTGGTGGCATCACAATTCCGGACTTCAAGCTCTATTACAAAGCTGTCATCATCAAGACAGCATGGTACTGGCACAAAAACAGACACATAGATCAATGGAACAGAATAGAGAGCCCAGAAATGGACCCTCAACTCTATGGTCAACTCATCTTCGACAAAGCAGGAAAGAATGTCCAATGGAACAAAGACAGCCTCTTCAATAAATGGTGTTGGGAAAATTGGACAGCCACATGCAGAAAAATGAAATTGGATCATTTCCTTACACCACACACGAAAATAGACTCAAAATGGATGAAGGATCTCAATGTGAGAAAGGAATCCATCAAAATCCTCGAGGAAAACACAGGCAGCAACCTCTTCGACGTCAGCCGCAGCAACATCTTCCTAGGAACATCACAAAAGGCAAGGGAAGCAAGGGCAAAAATGAACTTTTGGGATTTCATCAAGATCAAAAGCTTTTGCACAGCAAAGGAAACAGTGAACAAAACCAAAAGACAACTGACAGAATGGGAGAAGATATTTGCAAGTGACATATCAGATAAAGGGCTAGTGTCCAAAATCTATAAAGAACTTAGCAAACTCAACACCCAAAGAACAAATAATCCAATCAAGAAATGGGCAGAGGACATGAACAGACATTTCTGCAAAGAAGACATCCAGATGGCCAACAGACACATGAAAAAGTGCTCCATATCACTCGGCATCAGGGAAATACAAATCAAAACCACCATGAGATATCACCTCACACCAGTCAGAATGGCTAAAATTAACAAGTCAGGAAATGACAGATGCTGGCGAGGATGCGGAGAAAGGGGAACCCTCCTACACTGTTGGTGGGAATGCAAGCTGGTGCAACCACTCTGGAAAACAGCATGGAGGTTCCTCAAAATGTTGAAAATAGAACTACCCTATGACCCAGCAATTGCACTGCTGGGTATTTACCCTAAAGATACAAACGTAGTGATCCAAAGGGGCACGTGCACCCGAATGTTTATAGCAGCAATGTCTACAGTAGCCAAACTATGGAAAGAACCTAGATGTCCATCTACAGACGAATGGATAAAGAAGATGTGGTATATATACACAATGGAATACTATGCAGCCATCAAAAGAAATGAAATCTTGCCATTTGCGACGACGTGGATGGAACTAGAGGGTATCATGCTTAGCGAAATAAGTCAATCGGAGAAAGACAACTATCATATGATCTCCCTGATATGAGGGAGAGGAGATGCAACATGGGGGGTCGAGGGGGTAGGAGAAGAGTAAATGAAACAAGATGGGATTGGGAGGGAGACAAACCATAAGTGACTCTTAATCTCACAAAACAAACTGAAGGTTGATGGGGGGATGGGGTTGGGAGAGGGGGTGGGGTTATGGATATCGGGGAGGGTATGTGCTATGGTGAGTGTTGTGAAGTGTGTAAACCTGGCGATTCGCAGACCTGTACCCCTGGGGATAAAAATATATGTTTATAAAGCTGTAAAAAAAAAAAAAAAAAAAAGAAAGAAAGGATGAATCCCCAAGTTTTGTAGCAACATGGACGGGACTGGAAGAGATTATGCTGAGTGAAATAAGTCAAGCAGAGAGAGTCAATTATCATATGGTTTCACTTATTTGTGGAGCATAACAAATAGCATGGAGGACAAGGGGAGATGTTGAGGAGAAGGGAGTTGAGGGAAATTGGAAGGGGAGGTGAACCATGAGAGACTATGGACTCTGAAAAACGATCTGAGAATTTTGAAGGGGTGGGGGGTGGGAGGTTGGGGGCACCAGGTGGTGGGCATTGTAGAGGGCACGGATTGCATGGAGCACTGGGTGTGGTGCAAAAATAATGAATACTGTTATGCTGAAAAAAATAAAAAAAATTAAAAAAAAAAAAAAAGAAAGAAAGAAAAATCCCAGGGGCACCTGGGTGGCTCAGTGGGTTAAAGCCTCTGCCTTCGGCTCAGGTCATGATCCCAGGGTGCTGGGATCGAGCCCCGCATCGGGCTCTCTGCTCAGCGGGGAGCCTGCTTCCCTTCCTCTCTCTCTGCCTGCCTCTCTGCCTACTTGTGATCTCTGTCAAATAAATAAATAAAAATCTTTAAAAAAAAAAGGGAGAAAAATCCCAGTATCTTTGAACTAGAACAAAGTTTTCAAGGCCATCTAATTCAACCATTTCACCATGGGGGGGTCCTCTTCAATCCCTGATGGGAGGATTATTCTGTTTGACCTTGTCCAGTAGGTGATCATTATTTTATGGCAACTTACTCTAATTTTAAGAAAGTAAAAATGTTCTTACTTAGCCTGGGCCCATACCTGGCTTGTTTCGATTAACTCTGTCCTCTGCAACATCACGGAGCAAATATCCTACCTCTTCCATACAATAACACTTCAGTAGCTAAGAGGGGGATCATGCTTCTCCTAAATCTATTCCCTGGGATGTCTCCAGTTGCCTCAACTATTCCTCCTGTATATTTTAAACCTCTTGTCATCCTTCTTAACATCTCCTTCAGTTCAACTCTAATTTGTCAGTGCATCAAAGATTTAGGTAAGTATTCATTTCAGAAATATTTCTTGAGAGAATACTATGTGCTAGGCATCGTTCTATCCATTTGGGATACATGAATAAACAAAACCAACAAAGATTCAGGCCCTCGTATAGCTCGTATTCGAATAGGAGAAGGAAATACAAAAAGGTAAATTATGGAGTATGATAAAAACAGTATGGAATAAAGGAAAAAGGAAAGCAGAGTGAGGGGGGGTGGGTATACTGAAGTTTAAAACAGGGTGGTCAGTGTAGGCCCAATTACTGTGAGGACACCCAAAAGTGGTGAGGAAGTGGTCTAGGCAGGGAGAACCAACAATCCAAAGGCCCAAAGGAGGGAGTGCACCTAGAATTTCTAAGAACTAGCAGGGAGACCCAGGTGTGTAGAGTAAATAGATCAGATCAGAGAGATGACAGGCTGGGCGTAGGCCATAAACAGCCTTTTACTCTGCGTGGAAGAGGGAGCCACTGGAGGGTTTTGAGCTGAAGTGACATGATCTGACAATTTTAAAGGAACAATTGGTTATTGTTTTGAAAACAGATTAGAAGGGGGCACGGGTTTAAGAAAAAAAAAGTGGGGGGGGCAAGGATACCAGTTAGAAGGTTACTGCAGTAATCTGTGGGGGGAGATGATGATAGATGAAATAGGGTGGAAAAATTTAAAAAGGTGAAAAGGAGATAGATTCTGAATATATTTTGTTTTCCACAGAATGTTTTACTGAAGTGTAATTAGCATATAACAAACTGCATGTTTAAAATGTATAATTTGGGGGCACCTGGGTGGCTCAGTGGGTTAAAGCCTCTGCCTTCGGCTCGGGTCATGGTCCCAGGGTCCTGGGATCGAGCCCCGCATCGGGCTCTCTGCTTGGTGGGGAGCCTGCTTCCCTCTCTCTCTCTACCTACCTCTCTGCCTACTTGAGATCTCTGTCTGTCAAATAAATAAATAAATCTTTAAAAAAAAATAAAATGTATAATTTGATCAGTTTTGATTTATAAGCATAAAAGCATCACCGCAATCAAGATGCATATACCACTCTCGGAAGTTTCCCTATGTCCTTTCGTCCTTTCCCTTCCAGTCCCCAGGCAGCCACTGTTTCTGTCACTGTAGATTGGTTTGCATTTTCTAGAATTTTACAGAAACGGAACCAGACAGTATGTACTCATTTTCCTCATAAAGGTTCTGAACTTCATCCATGAAGTTGCGAGTATCAATAGTTCAGCCCTTTTTTATTGCCGAGTGGCATACCACTGTAAGGATATGCCATAATTTGTTTATTCATTCATCTGCTTATCGACTGTGGGTTTTTCCCAAATTTTGGCTATTACACAGAAAGCTGCTATGAATATTAATGTACAAGTCTTTGTATGGACATGTATTTCATTTCTCTTAGGTAAATACTTAGGAGTAGAATGGCTGGGTTGTATTATAGGAGTATGTTTAACTTTTTAAGAAACTGCCAACCTATTTTCCAAAGTGGTTGTACCATTTTACATTTCCATAGCAATGTATCACTTCCGGTTGTTCTGTATTCTCGCCAGCACTTGGTATGGTTAGTTTTCTGATTTTACTCATTCTGATACATGTGCCTATAGAGATCTCACTGTGGCATTACTTTGTATTTCCCTGAAGACTCATGATGTTGAGCAACTTTGCTTGTGCTTATTTGCCATCCACATATCTTCCTTGTTGAAGAAGTGTCTGTACCAAATATTTCCCTGTTCTGAACTGGGTTGGGTGTTTTCTTATTACTGACTTTTAAGAATTCTTCCCAAATAGGGAAAGGGGATTAAAAGGTACAAACTCCCAGTTATAAAATAAATAAGACACAGAGATATAATGTACAGCAAAGGAAATACAGTTAATAATACTGTAACAACTCTGTATGGTGACAGATGGTAGCTAGGTTTTAGCATGGTGATTACTTCATAATGTATATAAACTTTCAATTACTATGTTGTACACGTGAAACGGATATAATATTGTGTGTCAATGACAGTTCAAAAGAAGGGATTCTTTACATAACCTAAATATGTAACTCCTTTATCAGATAGCTAATTTGCAAATATTTACTCCCATTTCATAGCTTATCCTTTCATTTCTTTACAGTGTCTTTCCAAGAACAGAAGTTCTTAATTCTGAATATATTTTGTAGGTGGAAAGAACAGGATTTTCTGACAGATTGGTTGTGGGGTGTGAGAGAGAGGAGTCAAAGACTACACCAAGTTTTTCAGTGTGAGCAACTAGGAGTCTGACACCAATGGAGATGGGGAAGAGAGCAGGACTATAGTTTTGACTGTATTATGCTTGAAATATATAAAGTTCAAATGGAGATTCAAGTAGGTACTTGGACATACAAGCCTGGAGTGCAGGAGAGAAATGTGGTCTGGAAATGAAGTTTTGGAGGGTCATAAACATTTAGAAGGTATTAAGTTAGTATTTAACTCTGTCCCAGCCACTGAATTTGGGACTTTCACTGGCATTATCCCGTTTATTCTTTTTTTTAAAAAAGATTTTATTTATTTACCTGACAGAGACACAGCGAGAGGGGGAACACAGCAGAGGGAGGGGAGAGGGAAAAGTAGGGAGCCCGATGCGGGGCTCGATCCTAGGACCCTGGGATCATGACCTGGGCCGAAGGCAGATGCTTAATCACTAAGCCACCCAGGCACCACATATTCTTTTTTTCTTTTTTAATTAGAAATATTTACTTATTTTAGGGAGAGCGTGTGCAAGAGCAGGAAGAGGGGCAGAGGGAGAGAGAGAATCTCCAGCAGACTCTGCTGAGTACAGAGCCTGATTCAGGGCTTGATTTGATTTTAAGACCCTGAGGTCATGACCTGAGCTGAAATCAAGAGTCAGATGCTTATGTGACTGAGCCATCCAGGGGCCCCCCTCATTTATTCTTTAAAACAACTATATAAGATAGTAGAGATAATACCTATACATTATCTCAAAAGTCATGGCTCAAATGGATGTAACTATCATCATAATAGTTAGCATGTATTGAGGGGCTTATTACATGCCAGGCATTGTTCTAGTGCTTTACATGTTTATGTTACTTATTCTTCACAAGGTAGGAGGACATTATATCTTATTATGCATCTGGGAAAAAAGGAGATGCATTATACCTGATGAAGATTAATTAGTATGAAGTGGGCCTCTTAATTTTCTTAATCTGAATACTATATAACATTTGGAAATTAAATTCAAGATCACATTATTATTATTTTTTTAAGATTTTGTTTATTTATTTGAGAGACAGAGATTGCAAGTAGGCAGAGAGGCAGGCAGAGAGAGAGGGGGAAGCAGGCTCCCCGCTGAGCAGAGAGCCCGATGCGGGGCTTGATCCCAGGACCCTGGGATCATGACCTGAGCCAAAGGCAGAGGCCTTAGCCCACTGAGCCACACAGGTGCCCCTATTTTTTATTTTTGAAAAGATTTTATTTATTTGTCAGAGAGAAAGAGAGAGAGAGAGTGCACAAGAAGAGGGAGAAGCAGGCTCCCCAATGAGCAGGGAGCCTGATGTGGGATTTGATCCCAGGACTCTGGGATCATGACCTGAGCTGAAGGCAGACACTTTACCAAGTGAGCTACCTGGGCACCCCACATTATTATTTTATATCTAAATTCATGTGTGCATGTGAGCCACTTCTAAAATCAATATTTTGGTATTATGTACTTACGAAATTTATTTTTGAATTTAAGTGTAGAATTTTATAGTCAGTCCTGTCAAAACTTCACCTTATTATCATTGACATTCCTAAGGAATGAATACAAACACTTTAAAATTTATTTTCTACATTAATGACTAAATGTAACAAGAGTTCTACTGGAGAGCAAAGTTGTATTTTTCTTGAGTGCACATACAATGCTTGATGTCAAAATGACTATAATTTGCACATCTGCCAGATTCTATATGCTAAACATCTTGGAAATGATTTTATTGTCTTTAGGGACTTAATCTCCTTTTCCTGCACTAAGCCAGAACAGGTTCACCAATACAGAAGACATAAGAATTTATCAAATAATTAACTAGCAGAGACAAGCATAAAATTAGCATTCTATAACAAGCAAGGCAATCTTTTAATGGATTGCTGTTACTGTTTGTGGAAGATGTGATACACATACACACGTACATAACACACAATGGACTATTACTCAGCCATAAAAAAGAATGAAATCTTGCCATTTGCAATAACACAGATGGACCTACAAGATATTATGCTAAATTAATTCAGACAGAGAAAGGCAAATACCCTATGATTTCACTTATATGTGGAATCAGAAAGACAAAACAGGGGTGCTTGGCTGGCTTAGCTGGTAGAACCTATCTCTCAACCTCAGGGTCGTGAGTTCAGGCCCACACTGGACATGGAGCCTACTTAAAAAAATAATAAAAGACAAAACAAATGACCAAACAAAACCATAAACAGTTTCATAAATACAGAGAACAAACTGGTAGTTGCCAGAGTGGATGGTGGTGGTGGGGGGGGATAGGCGAAAATAGGTGAAGGAGATTAAGAAGAACAAACTTCCAGTTATAGAATAAGTACATCTTAGGGATGAAAAGTACAGCATATGGAATATAGTCGATAATATTATAATTCCTCTGTTCAGTGACAGGTGGTAGCTGCCGTTATTGTAGCAAGCAGTGCATGAGGTACACAATTGTAGGACCACTATTTTGAACATCTGAAACTAATATAACACATGGCAGCTAAACTTCAATTTAAAAAATTATAAACAAAATTTTAAGGTGTGTTATGCCTGGTGATATTTAACCAACATATACGGAAAAACAAACATCAAAATGGGCTTTGTTTTACTTTCTGAGTAAAACTTGTTTTTGTATTTTGATAGAATGGGGGTAGGGGGGAAGCAAACTCAGGAAGGTCTTCAACACAAGCCAAAGAACCCAAATGAAAAGGAGGTGTATAATATAGCAGAAAGACAGTGAGTTTGGAGTCAGAAAGACTTTTGTTCAAATTCTGGGTCATTTAGGTACTGGCTGTATGACCTTATATTCTCTTAACTGTTTCTTTTTGAAAACTAATCTTACAGGGTTTTTATGAAGATTAAAGGAGATGCTGTATAGGTACATGACGGGTTTTAATAATCGTTTTTGCTAGTCAACATGTACAAACCTCTGATGTAAAGTAATTTAGGAGTGCTGTAAGTATGTATGCCTGTATCAACAAACAGCTTATTAAATAAGTTTGGTTGTTTTCTAGATGATAATATGTTCCTATCACATAAGAAAAATGTAAAAATAAAATATAGTAAAAATCACAGGGGACCAAACCTATGACCCATTTCTAATTGTCTTTATTTACTGCTTCCAAAAAAGGGTGAACCAAGTAACAGCATGTTTTTGAATGAAGAGTCCCAAGCCTTCTCTAATATAGTGGCCACTAGATAAAACTATCTAAATTTAAATTCATTAAAATTAAATGTAATTAAGGGATGCCTGGATGGCTCAGTTGGTTAAGTGTTTGACTCTTGGTTTCAGCTCAGGTCACGAGTTCGAGCCCTGAGACGGGCTCCGTGTTTAGTGGGGAGTCTGCTTGAGATTCTCTCCCTCTGCCCCTCCCCGCACCTGCATGTGTACTGTCTTGCTCTCTCAAATAAATAAATCTGAAAAAAATTAATATAATTAAAAATTCAGTTCTTCAGTTGTACTAGACACATTTCAAGCATATGGTTAGTTGCTACCATGCTGGACGGTTATAAAAGATATAAAAGATATAAAAGACGGTTCAGACACATTTCAAGCATATGGCTAGTTGCTACTATGCTGGACGGTTCAGATATATAAAGAACAGAAAGTTCTTCATGGAAAATGTTGGTAGGGAGTCTTTATTACTATTGCTGAATCGAGGTGAAAGTCGGACTGCATTTTGCTTAAACTGAAATTGCTAAACATTTTAGGTATATGTAACAGAAAAAATTCCCTCTGATATTAAAAAAATAAAAGGGTCTTCAGACCCTTTGTAGTCTCTGCAGATAGTACAACAGACATTGGTCTTCTAGCTAATGCCAAATGTGAGAGAAAGACAGGGCCCAGGGAAAGTGACTTCAAAGATATGTGGCATGCCTGGTTCCCTGAGCAAGACACAGGCACTGGCGCAGATTTTTTAAAAAAGAGATTTATTTTATTTGAGAGAGAGAAAGAGAGAGAGTGCATGTGCATATGAGTGGGTGGAGGGGCAGAGGGAGAGAGAGGAGGAGAGGGAAAGAGGGAGAGAGAATTTCAAGCAGGCTCCCTGCTGAGTGCAGAGCCCTATGTGGGGTTCGATCTCACCCCTGAGATCATGACCTGAGCCAAAATCAAGAGTCAGACACTCAACTGACTGAGCCAGCCAGGTGCCCCCGGTGCAGAGTTCTAAAGCATTCCCGAAACACTTCTTTTTCCAAAGCTTAATTCTTTAGAGTTCTTGATAACAAAGAAATTACTTGCTTTCCCTTCTGAATCACTGATAGAAGGCTCTGAAAGCTGGGGAAGAGGCAGACAAGGCAGACAAGGGAGGGAATCCCAGGACTTGATGGGTGATCCTTTGGTGATATCGTTGGGATTTTTTTTTCCTCTTAACATATCCTCGCTTGGGTGTCACAGCAGCCCACAACCCGGAAACTCCAAGGACAAGGAACACATAAAAATAAGCCCCAAGAAAAGCCTACTCTCTATAGCCAAGGGCGATGAAGAGGTTGGCTCTGCGGGACAGAACCGTTTTGACTTTATCCACTCTACTCCAGGGAGCACCATGAAAGAAGCTGACTTCCTCCCACTCAGAGCCCTTTCCACCCTCCTGGCCCTGCCTGATGCAAACAACAGCTAGAAGGAGGAAGTCTACTCCCGAGAGAGAGGGAGCAGGGTGATCAAGAGAAGAGAGCTGGGGAAGGGAGTTTTACAATCTATATGAAGTCCTTGCCACATTCCCAATAAAGCCATGTCTAAAACCAACCAAGATCAACACAGCAAGAGCTTTAAGATGACACTATGGTATGGAATACCTCCCAGGTTTCAGAGGAGGCTCTGAGCTGTGCCCAAGTGAGGCAGACCAGACGCATACTGCAAAGGCTTTGGAAATGAAACTACAGCCCTAAAAGTGGGCCAGGATGTGTGTTCTGAATGTAATCAGGTTAGCTGCCTACTAAAATAGAAGATTTAAATAAGAATCATAGTCCCATAATATGGTGATACTAAAAATGTCCAGCATACTATCTAAAATTACTGCTCATGCCAAGAACTAGGAAAATCTCAAACTAATGAGAAAAGACAACCAACAGATATCAACACAGAGAAGGCACAGATGTTAGACTCATCCAACTGGGATTTTTAAGCAGGTGCTATAAAAATGTTCCTAAAAGCAATTACGAGTGGTTAAAAAATTGCTGACATGGCCAAGTGCTGACAAGGACACAGAATGACCGGTTCTCAGATACCCTGCTGGTGGGAAAGAAAAATCATACAGGCACTCTGGAAAATGATCTGGCAGTTTTTATGAAGTTGAATATATACTTACGATAGGATTCAGCAAACTCACTCACTGGTTTTTTACTTTGGAGAAAAGAAAATCTGTATATAGATGTGCATAGCAGCCTTCTTTGTATTAGCCAAACACTGGAAACAACCCAAGCGCCCTTCAAAAGATGGATGGATCAAAAAGGCTTGTACATCCATACAGTGGAGTACTATTCAGTCATAAAAAGGAATGAACTATTGACCTACACAACACCTTGGATGGATCCCAAGGGTATTATGCTGAGTAAAAAACCTAATCTGTGAAGTAATAACAAATATGTAGGTCTCTGACCCCGGTTCCTAACACTGAGCCCTAAAACCCTTTTAATAGGGGTGCTGGGAGAATCTTTTGTTCTAACATTTTCCCAGCTCCTGCCGCAGAGCTCCTAAAAAACTCTTGTAATTTCCTAGGTGATAAGAGCACTGGAGCATCTTCTATTCTAGTATTTGGTCTTTGACTGTAGCTCCTGACAGAGTTCCTAAATCACTTGGCATTTCCTGGGTGACAGCAGTGTCTCTGTTTTAATGAGGTGATTCCTGGTGGGCTCCTGGATGGGGGGTGGTCACCAGAAAGACCAAGTCATGATCATAAGGTTGGAATGTTCAGGGCCCTCCCCTGCCATTCTCTAGAGTAGGGACAGGGGCTGGAAATAGAGTCAATGATCAGTGCTTACGTGATGAAGCCTCCATAAAATTTCCCAAAGTATGGGGTTTGGAGAGCTTCTGGGTTGATGGACACATGTACATATCAAGAGTGTGGTGTACCCCACCTTCTACAGGAACAGAAACTCCTGTGCTTAGGACCCTTCTAAGACCTTGCTCTATGTATCTCTTCATCTGTATCCTTTACCACACTTTTTATCATATAATAAACTGGTACACCTAAGTGTTTCCCTAAGTGAGCTGTTCTAGCAAACAGTCAAATCCAAGGTTGAGATGGGGTGGGTTATGGGAACCTCTAATTTGTAGGCAAGTGGGACAGAAGTCGTGGGTAACCTGGGGACCTACTGTGCGACTGGCATCTGAACTGGGGGACAGTCTCTTGGGACCAAGCCCTTAACCTGTGGGGTCTGGATTAATTTCAGTCAGTGTCAGAACTGAATTAAAATGAAGGACACCCAGCTGGTGTCAGAGAACTGCTTGATGTGAGGAAATAACCCAGACACACCTGGTGTCAGAAGTGCTGTTGAGTGTGGTAGTTGTGTGAGAGGAAAAGAGAACACCCTGGAGACCGGAGTTTCTCATAGACAGTCAGATACTGTATAATCCCATTTATATAAGACTCTCAAAAGGACAAGAATTATAGTGATGGAGAATGGATCAGTGGTTCAGAGTTAGGGGGAGGATGATTATTAAGGAGTAGCATGATGGGTGGAAAAGCACTTCTTTATCCTGATTATGGCTGTGCTTATACACTTCCATACACGTGATAAAAATTTCCTAGAAACACACACATACGCACACATGCACATACATAAAAACTGGTGAAAATCAATAAGGCCTGCAGTTGAGTTAAGCGTTCCAATGTCAATTTCCTAGTTATGGTCATATAAGATATCATCATTGTGGGGGAAGAATGGTGAAATGTACATGGGAATTTTATACTGTTTTTGCTACTTCTTTAAATTTTTTAAGATTTTATTTCTTATTTTTTGAAGATTTTATTTGTAAGTAATCTCTATACCCAACATGGGGCTCAAACCCACAACCCTGAGATCAAGTGTTGCATGGTCTACCAACTGAGCCGGCCAGGTGCCACTTCCATGTGAGTCTAAAGTTATTTCAAAATAACAAGTTTACAAGACATCACTTTCGCTCTACATGTTTGACTCTCTTGGGGGCTTCCTAATTCCAAATACCTCGAATCACTCACTGAGCCTCATTAGTTTTCCTTCCTTAAAATCTCTCAGTCTGAGTGTTTCTTTCTCACTTCCACCTTTACTCCCTGGGTGCAGGCCCCTATTACCTCCTGACTGGACAGCGACAGCTTCCACCAGTTCTCTCTGCCTCCAGTGCTTGTACCCCCAAAAGACAACCCACCTGCACACAGAGTCCAAAGGAATTGTATAAGCTTGCTGCTTGCACTGTATTGGCACCCAAAAGCTCGCAGTCGCTTTTTACCATCTACACCGTAATATCTGAAGTCCTCAGTTTGGCATTTGGGACTGTATGTATTCTTCCCTCAAACCAGAATTCCCAGTCTCCTACTGTACAACCCTTCAAAGAGCTGACATTGGTACCAAACTAGTTTACTTCCTGTCCCCACCCCTACGTGCCATGAAGACTTGGTGATGCTTTGTCTGTGCTCCCCCAGGCCTTCCTGGACCTCCAGATGACAGTGATCTCTCTTGTACCTCAATGGTCTTCCCGAGCCCATACTGCTGTGCTCATGTGATGCTTCTCCCCTGTGACTTCTTCGAGCTTGTCTGTGTGTTTATGTTGTATTGGTACCATCTGAAAACCTGTCTTGAAGCCTGACCATGCCTTTCTCTCTTTGGTGTGACTGATTTTTCCAAAAGTCAAATTGACTAGCCTGACAGCAACACCCTTTTCATGTTTTATTACAGTCAATGTACATCAGGGTCTACATATGAAGGCTACAAAAGGTGTGAAAAGAGCTCAGTCATCTATAAAGAAAGTACAATTTTAGTTGGTCTTATTTTTGCTGGAATGAATATTCATAGCAAACACCACTAATTTAAAGACATTAAATATAATTTGACAATCATAAGACATTCACATATTACTTGGTCTATTTACTCAAATTCTTTTTTGATATGACATCACTGAATAGGACATTTTCTTGTGGTTTTACCAAGGAAATAAGTCTTTTTTTTTCTTTTGACACCCAGTCATGGTATTATCACTTTGGGCACTCTTCACTACAAGGACATTCGTCATCTTATTTCTTCACTTTGTAGTTATGCAGGAGTTTTTCGTATACAAACTACAGCTTAAATTTAGTCTTTACAAAATTAACATCAATTTCATCCACAGCAATGATTCACAAGTATACATGGACAAGTATTTGCTAGATAACATTCTCATGGAATTCTTCCATCTCCAGATGGCACCTAAGCAGTGAAGGTAAATTGTAGCTCAGACATGGCACATGATGAGCTCAAACAGCCTTCCGGAACTTTTTCATTTAAGTTACTAACATTTTTTGTCTATTGTCTTTCTGGTACCAGAAATCTATTATGTATTAAGGTCAGATTATTTAGAACAAGAACTACGATCACTGCAGGGAGAAGGGTTCCAAAAATAAATGTTAGTCAAGATATGCATGATAATGAGAGCCAAATTTTCTAAATGATCTTAAACATGACTAATATGGCTGCCATTTTCATTGTCCTTTGGCATTTAAATTAACTTCTAATGAATAAAAGATTCCCATTATGGAGAAACTGAGATAGGCAAAAGAGAAATAGAAGTCCCCTGTACACTGGTCATTACTGGGAGAAAAAAAATACTAAGAATGTATCTAAAAACTGCTTACTTACTCTTTTCTGGGGGAAATCAGGAATAACTAAAACCAAATATTTCAAGTCAAGAATAACTAGAACTGTGTATCAAGAGTTGAATGCAGATTTGATAAATTATATTATTTTTTTAAAGATTTATTTATTAATTTGAGGCAGGGAGAGGGAGACAGAGCAGACTCCACACTGAGCACAGAGCCTGATGTGGGGCTCGATTTCATGACCCCGAGACCGGGACCTGAGCTGAAACCAAGAATCGGTGCTTAACCCACTACACCACCCAGGTGCCCTGATAAGTAAAATTCTTAAGGGAGACTCAGGATCCATTGGAATCTCAAAACTGTTCTCTAATATCATCATCCACGTCACTGCCACTAAGACACATTAGTAATCTACATTTTAATATATCTTATTGTTTTTTCATAATTTCTAGGGGAGTAGCATGGTATAGTATAATGAACATTCATTCGTTCATTCATTAAACAGTAACTAATAATTATTGAGTGCCTACTATATGCCAGATACTTTCTAGAGTGCTGGACAGAAGTGAACTGACAACCCCAAAATCCCACCCTTCTGCAGCTTGTATTTTACAGGGGGTAAACAGACTACAAACAAGTAAAATATAGGTATGTCTTATGGTGACAAATGTCATGGAGAAAACTAAGGCAGGGAAGGGGGACTTGGCATACTGGCGGCAGGGGCATTCCTTCTTCCTAATTTTAAACTGAGTAGACAGGAAAGCTCTTACTAAGAAGCTGACAGCTAAGCAAAGATCTGAAGGTGGTAAAGGAACCATGACTATACCTGGGGAAGAGCGTTCTCGGGAAAGAGCATGACGAACACAGGGGCACTGGAGCCAGAATGAGCCTCGTGTCTGAGGAACCACAATGATGCCAATATGTGGAGAACAGACTAAGAGGAGAGTAGTAGGGGGCGAAATCAGAGAGGTATTAGGGGGCGAGACTATACCCTGGGTTAAGAAAGAATCACTTTGGTGAGAGGCTTGGTCTAAAGATAAAAATTGAGGACTCTGAACAGAGTACAAATAGCACTTAAGACCATTAAAATTAAACGAGGTCTCCAAGGGCCAGAGTGGAGACAGAGCAAAAGAGGAGCAAGGATGGGTACAGTCAACTTAGTTCTAGGAGTTTTGCTATCTAGGGGAACAGAAGCTGGAAGAGGTTGTAGGGTTAGGGTGTGTGTGTGTGTGTGTGTGTGTGTATGTGCGTGTGCACACATGTGCACTCACATGCATGTGTAATAAGAATAAGAAGTAGCATATTAGATTGAAGAGAGCCAGGAGAGCGATGATGCAAGAAAAGGGATATTACTGGAGTGACGTCCTTGAGTAAGGAAAAGACAGAGGATCTCGCATGAAAAGGAAAGTGTCGTGGTAGGCTCAGTTAAAATCCTGGTTCCATTACTGACAACTTCTGTGACTTGGGGCAAGATTCTCCACCTCTGAGCCTCTGTTTTCTCCTGTACAGAGAATTTGCTGGAATTACTGTAGAATGTCTTAATCAAACAGCGCTGTTTCATTCAAGTCCCAAGTTACATTTTCCTTAATACTCATTCGCAAGATGGGATAGAGAAAGAATTTTAAAAATCTAGCTTCTTCCTAAAACAATAAATCTGTATCTAGTTATCTATTGAAATAAAAATAATGTTATGAACCATAAAGTCACACCCAAAGTAAAGATCACAACTTTCTGTCATAAACACAGCCACACTTCCCTTGTTCTTGTTGCACAGCTTTGGGACACGGGTCAAACATGCCTTCCTCCCTGATTTGTTTGGCCTTAATCTGCCTCTGTTCCCTCTGATGGCTGACTGTCATTAGAATGGTGTATTTTCTACTCAGGTATTTACAGAGGCTATCTGGAAACGCAAACAAGATGGACAAAACTCCAAAAAAGTGCTCAGAAAAGAGGTGGGAAGAGTTGCCCTCTAGAGCAAGACATTCCTGTCGCCAGAAGTGTTCACACAAGGTGTAGTGGGCCACCTACGCGCCCCCGTACCTTAAGCCATGGGTGATTCAGTGCTTCATAAACAGTGATCCTTTCCGCTGGATCAAGCATCAGCATGCGACGGACTAGGTCTTTGGCACTTTCAGAGATATGGCTCCACTGCCTTGGATTCATCTGAAGAGAAGGAGAGGAAAATTCCATAGTTATCGTCCAGTGAGAAGTTAACGTTCACTATGATGTAACACTCTTATGCTATTTCGATGGGAATAAAATTCTTGAAGAAGAGAAATCTGATTCTAAAGCCTTGCTTTCTAAGGAAGAGGACAAAGGCAAGGCTTTGGTGGCTGTTGCTCCGTCTATGAAATTTTGCATCAGTAAATATCCCTTACATATGATCTTATTGTCACATAAGTTATACTATTTTTTTAAATCTTTTTTTTTAAGATTTTATTTATTTAATTGACAGAGATCACAAGTAGACAGAGAGGCAGGCAGAGAAGGGGGGGAAGCAGGCTCCCTGCTGAGCAGAGAGCCCGATGCAGGGCTCGATCCCAGGACCCTGGGATCATGACCTGAGCCGAAGGCAGCGGCTTAACCCACTGAGCCACCCAGGCGCCCCAAGTTACACTATTTTTAATAACTGAAGAACAGAATATTCCTGACTGCAGTTTCTACCTTAGCTAAAGAGACTAGATACTTTGCTCTAGGAAAGGACTAATAAAATTTATTTTTTTATTTTTTAAAGATTTTATTTATTTATTTGACAGAGAGAGAGAGAGAGAGAGATCACAAGTAGGCAGAGAGGCAGGCAGAGAGAGAAGGGGAAGCAGGCTCCCTGCTGAGCAGAGAGTCTGATGTAGGGCTCGATTCCAGGACCCCGAGATCATGACCTGAGCCAAAGGCAGAGGCTTAACCCACTGAGCCACCCAGGCACCCCAGGACTAATAAAATTTTTAAATTGAAAATTTTAAAAATACTTTGAAACACTTTCTTTTTAAAATTGGAAAGTACAGTAATTATGAAGTTATGTGAAGTTCCTAATAGGCTATTTTGTGGTCACTGCACATCAATTTCAGTATTTAGGAACAAATATACTGATACCATAGGCCCTACACAATAGCCAGATCACTTGCATATTGCCTTCAGTGAAGTTATGTTGGTTCCTCTTGTAGAGATGAGACAACTAAGTCGCAAGGCCAAATGACTAAAGTCAAACAAATGAACAAAAACTATGAGTTGTTTAAAAGATACAAGACTTGCAAGAAAGTGGATCTGGGAGGAAAAGAGCAAGATGGCTCCTGGGGAAAACGGTATGTCTGAGACCAGGAAACAGAAAAAAGGGAAGGGATACTTAGGGTCTGCAGTTGGGAAGGCCAGTGGGGACTGGCAGGGAGAGATGAGTACAGTCTCATTCCTTATTTAATATCAAGAAGCAGACCCATCGGGTGAATGTATGTGAGCTGCCTGGTGCCAGGAGCTAGTGATGCCATGGCTTGAACCAGAGGAGTCCTAGGTCACCTTCTAAGGGAGCAAGATGAAGAATAAAGTCCATCAAAACTTAAAGCCAAATAAAATCACAGCTTGCATCACAGTACACAGGAATCATTACAGTTGGCCAAGGGTTAGCATGAGATATTTCACTCTGGCTACTGTGAGTCTCTATACTTGTAGATGGGCAGTGAAAAATGTTCCTCGTTCTTTTCCTAACAGGCAGAATGCCAAACAATAGTCACTTCTGCTTCTCTGAAGCAGATTCTAAAGTGAGTGCCCTACTGTCATCATCCTATTAAAATTGTGATCAACTGGTCCAGTTGAAATCCTGTGGGTGTTGAGATGAGGCGCAGCCTTTTCCCGCTTCCCCACCCTGGAGCTGATGTGCTCCTTAAAGTCCGAATGATCTGTCCTTGGGGAAAGGGGTGGAGATGTTATCTTAAAGTGGTGGTTAAGATTTCTGAGATGAGCAGAGGCTGAGAAATATATGCCCCACATTCTATTTGTGAGGGAGTCTGATCCAGGCTTTTCCTCTTCCTTTGGCTGAAAGGGTAGCTGAAATTAATGTGGGAGGTTGAGTTTATATAAGGGGAACGAACCAGGGGTAGAGACCACTCTCACTCCTTTGAATACTAAAGCCACAGGTGCCCCGACTCCCGGTGTGGAGCTGCCAACTGGCTACGCATAGCAGAGTATGGCACTGCATCTTGTACATACTTTGGCAAATACATTTTTGTCTTTTATAAGAAAGTTCATCAAAATTAAATGTTAGCCTATATTCGAGGTAAAGGGTATTCCCAGACAGCTACCTGAAAAGATCAAGTAGGCCAGCAAGTGAGAATAAAGGGTTAAATGAAAATCACATAAGGCCAGTAGCAGTCGATAAACTATGACAGCTTTTGAAAGATGTCATCAAAATTTTCTTGAAAATACCCCTAGAGATCAAGAATTTTGCTCACAGTTCTTAGGAACTACCGGGGTGATAAAACTGTATTTTTTTTTAAAAGATTTTTATTTATTTATTTGACAGACAGATCACAAGTAGTCAGAGAGGCAGGCAGAGAGAGAGAGGAGGAAGGAGGCTCCCCACTGAGCAGAGAGCCCGATGCGGGGCTCAATCCCAGGACCCTGAGACCATGACCTGAGCCGAAGGCAGAGGCTTTAACCCACTGAGCCACCCAGGCGCCCTGAAATTGTATTTTTGAGGTTGGCTGGTAGTATGTGCAATACAGATGAAATCAGGTTGGCTATCTGTTGCTAGGTACTGAAGCTGGGAGTTCATTGTACTGTTATCTCTACTACTTTTCTTTGAAATTTTCAATAACAAAAAGCATAAAAATAAATGCTGACAGAATCACAGCACAGTGCATGTGTATACATATGTACATATGTATATATATACATATGCACACACATATCTATGAAAGGCCACCAGGTTTATCACTGTAGAGGGAGCAATACTTCAAAAAAAGCTGCTGAAAACATGGGGCTTTCATATTAAAAAAAAAAAAGCCGTGAATATAAATGAAAGGAAAGGTTAGCCAAGTAAAAGAGTAAATAAGTTATTAACCTCAAAGCTTCACACCTCCAGGCGCAGAAATTATGATACAGCTGTCATGTCCTTCTCACTTACTATACTACTAAGAATGGGGGTTTTAAAATCGCTTAATTTTTGGCATGTGTGAACAGTTCAAATTTCTTACAAGGAATCAAACAAACTATCCAGTGCTTTACAAAAAGAGAAAATGAAAAACCAGAGGCTGCTGGAACACAGTTTGTCTTGGAAACCAGGAAGTTAGCAACTGAACTGACACAAAGGGAGAATTCTATTATTAGCAAATGCTTAGTGCTCCAAAAGGCAGGTGGGAGATTTCATTACATGGTACCATGTCGTAAGGCACTGGGAGGATAAAATGAGTTCAGAGGTGTGCTTAGCACAGTTCCTGGCACATACTAAGTGCTAGGTATGAGGCAGCTATCATTACTACTAGTATTATTATTATTCTGGTGCATGGCTAATTGTGTTTGTTTTCCTATGTTAGTATCTGTGATGTCACTCGGCCAGATTGGACCAGAAAGCCATGGCCATGTATTCCTCAGAGCCACTCACAACTTCCAGGGATTGGAGGGGGAGGGCTACTTACAAGCAGTTTCTTGAGATATTTAGTTACCCTGGAAGGATTAATTTTGTTCCCCCGTGGCCGAGTGACTCTAAGAGAAGCAGAAAAACCTGTATTTCAAACATCTTTCTCTGTCAACAGAATTTGGGCATATATATTCGTCCAACTAAAGAACAAGGCGAAGCTGCAGGCCCTTCCTAATAAGCTGGAGATGGCACGAGATGGAAAAGGAAAGTGGAATTCATTTCCACCTGCAACCCCGAAGCTACTTCACCTTTCATTTCTCTCCCTACCCCTTCTTCTTGAAGTTCCATGTGAAATTCTAACATTACTGAGGAAATGAAAAGAAAACTTAACAGGCCTCAGAGTTTTGTTGGAGTCTGGTGCTACACGGACCTGTGTGTCTGGTTTTGCCAGGCGTGGCTGCAAAATGAAACAGGGCTTGTGTTGAATAGAAAGTATGGGTTTCAGTAACATGGGGCAGAAAAAGAACTTCCCCAACATCAGCTGTGCGGAGCTGGTATACAGACACACACGCTCCCCCATGTTTCCCGTAGACAGCATTTGAGTCTTTGGCCATATGCGGCAGTATAGGGCCACAGAGTGTAAGAGCTGGGGCAGCGAGACTGCCCTTGAGCTTGTTTATTTCCAAGCATTCCTTGGGTCTCTTTGGTATAGCCACTCAGAGTGTCACTGATGAATTTTTAGTTTTTTAATAAGGAAAGTAATAATATGTTAATCACAAGTCTGTGAATAGTCTATGCAGTTTCCAAGCCACAGTAGCCAAAGAAGAACGGGAATGTTTAAGTCCCACCACATGGCTCTAAAGTATATTATGACATGCAGTTGTGATTCTGGCATTTCAGTTTATCCTGGGATGTAAGTGGCCAATTTTTCAGCTGTGCTAGCTGACTACATCAAATGGAACAACATGTGTGGTAAAGCAAAAATAAATAAATAAATAAATAAAGGCAGATACTAAGTGTGAAATAAAGAATTACTAAATCACTGGGATGAAATTTCCATTTTCACTTTACAAACTAAGCAAAAAGCTTTAAAAACGAAGCCCTTTCCTCAAGTTACACAAAGAAGGGCCAAAGAAGTTTATTTTCCAGCTTAGCCTAAAGAGGAGGTTTGGTCACTGCACAGAGAATGGATACCTTCACATCTGGGCTCACATCTGTTGTGAACACCTCGCCCAGGGTAAAATAAAAGGTCAAATTCTATCACAATAAATTCCAAGGGTCATTCCAAATTCTTCCCCTGAACTAGAATTTTATTTGAAATAAGTAGGGCACTAAGCAGGGCAGTTTTGCTAGAATGTATTTATGGTAAAAGGACTGGCTTTGTGAATCTAAGGGCCCAAGACTCGGAACTATTGACTTGTGCGTACAGATACTGTATCGAAGAGACCAGGGTCCCTGTTTTTATAGCTTAAACACAGGGTAGCGTTCCAAACATGTGGGACAGAGTTCAGCTGCAGCACAGAGGGAGGGGAAAGGCCAAAGTTGTTTTAAAGCTAGTCTCCTGTCTTCTGCCTAGATGACAGTGCAGCTGATGGTGATTCAGAAATTGGCTTGAGGTCCATACTGTATAACAAGGCTAGGGCGTCAATGATGTCAGCAAAGAACTATTCGCTGACTGGGTAACTACGTGATAATCAGGAAGTCCAGATAGTGACTTCCTATTTTCCAGAATAATTTAATCTCAATGGAAAAATAAAACATTCATATTACCTTATATTTTCCTTTAATAATGCCTTCGAACAATCTTTCCTTGGTTCCATAAAAAGGCAAGCAACCACTTAGCAGGATAAAAAGGATCACGCCACAACCCCAGACATCTACAGGTTTTCCATAAGGCTCTCTTTTGACGACTTCTGGGGCCATAAAATGAGGTGTTCCAACGCGTCCTACATTTAAAACAACATCAAGGAAAAATGTTCACATAAAATGACGTTTTTTTCCTCATATGAAAACTGAAAATAGAACAACAATAGTCGGAAAGAAAAGTATAACAATATAAATATTCTCTTACTACCGCCTCCCTCCTCCAAAAAAAAAAAAAAGGCAGAAGGAAAAAATTATTTAATCACTCTTGAAAATATTGAGCCCAGGATAGTACTTTGTTGTCATCGTCATCTTTTATTTTTTGCCTTAAAATTTTAAGTCATCTCTACACCCAGCATGGCGCTTGAACTCACAACCGTGGGATGAGGAGTCAGTGCTCCACCACTGAGTCAGCCAGTGTCTTTCTAAAACTGGTACTGTGTATTTTATTAAGCAGGGTGCATGGTACTTACCTATTTCTTGTTTAATGAAGAAGTTGTTTAAATTTTCTAATTTTCACATTTGAAAATCACTAAAAATACAGAGTAGGGGCAGGGGTGGGAGGGCAGGAGTGAGAAGACAACTTTTGACTGCCAAAAGGAAACTCTCAAATTAAATCTAATGCAGAGAGCTTTCCCTTAGAATATGACCCAGAATCTGAAATCCTGTTCAACTGTTTTAGGAATTGATTGTAGCAATTAACAATGCCTAGTAATATTTTCTTCTATAGGATTTTTAAAGCTTCCTCTGAATGTTAACATTTGGTGAGAATGAGAGCAGACGCAGGACTTAAACCAAAGCAAAGTCATGAAACTCCTCTCATTCAATCTCCTTTGGCCCCTACCTTCTTTAAAGAGTTTTCTCGCACCCCCACCCAGCAATATTAGCTTTCAGGAAGGAGTCTGATAGCAGATATTTGCACACTGGTAATCATCTTTAACTCAGTATTACAGACGAAGTCTTTTCTTCTCTTGTGTGCAGGCCCAGCCTTCTCCTCCTTTCCTCCCTCCTTCCCCTGCACCTTCTCTCTCATCACACGGAGTCCAAGGTAGTTTTTACTTTGAAGACTGCACAATATGTTACCTAGAGCTCAGAACTGTGGTTTACAGGTTAAAAAAATAAAAAAAGACCTTACAGATCTTCTAATCCAGCTAGAGAAAATATACCATAAAGTCCAGTTAGTGACTGTCAAAACTCAGTTGGGATGGTGATGGATAAACCAACTCTTACATTGTGAACTGGGGATATTCCTTTACTGCAGATCATTATGGCTCCTCTCTTCCCACATAATGGAAGAGGTTAACTTTGCGGTGCAGAGAATGGAAATATTTTCATTTAAAATGTGCAGTAGAGCAGTGAGAACTGTAGTGGTTAGAAGGGAAGATGTTTATTCCACATTGCCCCATCTTGCTTGCTCTGGTAACATAAAAAAGCTCAAATGATGAGAGCTAAGCTTCGTACTTCATGAAAAGCCTTGGACAGAGCTGGGCCGCTGAAGATACTTGCCTTGTGCTGATGGCAGGAGCTGGGAAAAGCAGGGCCAGAGATCAAGGTACCAGTGAGGGTGTGGTACCTTCTTATATTTGGGATGATGTTTTGAAATTCAACTTGACTCCTACCACTTCCTACACAAGAAAGAGCTGAACAACTCAAAAAGGAGGTTCTCTCCATTTATCTGGATCAAAGACTATATCCATTCTGGAGAATTAGTGTTCATCCTTAAGGAACATACATGTCTTTTGGTTAAAGAATTTGCCCACAGACGGTGGGGGAAAGAATATATAGGAATTAAATTTTTACAGTATTTTGTGCAGATCAAATGTGAAGGACTAGAGTTAACCTTCAGTGTACACCAATCTTCCTGGACTCCTTGTTTGTGATAGCTTGACTTTTCCTTCTTTGCGGTCACTTGATTTTTATGACTTCCTGTTCTTAGAATTTTGTGGTCAATTACCAAACCAAATAAAATGTCACTGTGTATGACATACTTCAGATAAACATTTAAATATTTAAATGTTAGACTTTGGGATAATATAATAAAACCTAAATGCCTAGAACCTCAGGTAAGGGGCTGTTTTGAATAGCCAAGACTTGAATCTTTATACATCCAAAGCTTTTTAAAATAATTTTGGATGCTTCTCTCTTTACAATTTTCTTTTTTTTTTTTTTAAGATTTTATTTATTTATTTGACAGAGATCACAAGTAGGCAGAGAAGCAGGCAGAGAGAGAGAGAGAGGAGGAAGCAGGCTCCCTGCTAAGCAGAGAGCCCGATGCGGGGCTCGATCCCAGGACCCTGAGATCATGATCTGAGCTGAAGGCAGAGGCTTAACCCACTGAGCCACCCAGGTGCCCCTCTTTACAATTTTCTGACTTCTTTTACATAAGATGCTGCAAATAATGCAGCCTTTTCTTGATGACTCCGGATTGTCTTGTGGCTATCAATGAAAGAACTATGCTACGGAACAGAAACGCCCTCAGGAACTTCACAGATAAGCAAGGGTTGAGTTCTTCAGTATTAAAAGGGGGTTGTGCTTTCTACATTTTGGTATCACTCAACGTACTTTTTCTGTCAGGCTTTTGTGTCTTTTCTCTCGCTGTGTTTCTTCTAGCCTCATCTTCTCCTAATTTGTTGCATAAAATCTGCTATTAACCAGAAACTGATTACCAAGCAGGCTCTTTCATTTAGTGACAATTTCCCAAGTTCCTGCTTGGGTTCTAGACACAGCGGGAGGTGCTGTGGACATACAGAGGGTTAAACCATGATGCTTCTTGCCCTCATAAAGCTCAGTCTTTGATATGATTACAAGTCCCTGCATAGAATACTACATGGAGGTATGTAGCCCAGATAGTTACGGTAATATGGAAGAGAAGGAATAGGGTTATCGAACTTGAGTTGGTGAAGGCCAGCTTGCTTTAAGAAGGGAGGTTTGTCAGCTCAGTCTCTCAGTCTTCAGGAGCAGTAAGAGTTAAACAGATAGAGAAAATGACCAAAGGTATTCCAACCAGAGGGAGTAGCAGATGCCTGGTATGAAGACACATGAATCCATAAAACTATGAAAAATGGCAGCATGCCAACTTTACAGAGTATGTTCTTAGATGCTCATTTGAGAGGACCATGAATGGATATTAAGGTCAACAAATGTCTGGCTCCAAAAGTAATTTTTTTGTAGGTTCCAAGTTGTCTTCTGGATAGATGAATTTTCCAAATAGCAGAATTTCAGATAGGTTAAGTGCAAATACATGTAACATGTAAGCGGTTTCTACTATATGGAACATATAAAGGAGAGAATCCTTTTCTATTTCCATTCTACTGAGTAATCAAAGATTCCAACTGACAGGAAAATAGTTTTCTGTTAATAAGCATTAGCAAATGAGCTAATATTAGAATAATTTCACAAGGACCTTAAACAATAAAACTTTCTCTAATAGAAATAATTTATCCCTTATCTATATATGTTGTATTTTTAAAGACACTGTAATGCTTGAAGTAGTTATTTCAAGAGTGTAAGGAAAGATATGTTACGAAATGACATTTTGACCATCAGAAAGTATTTTAATTCTAGAAGCACTGAGAAAAATAAATTTGTTCCAATGATACACTGTAGGTTCAAAAACAGCTTTAAAAACATACAATTTAGGAGAAAGGCTCAAGGATTTTAGGAAAGTAGATTAATGTGGAGAAGATCTCTAGATAAATCTAATGAGTCTGTTTTTCCCCTTCAATCAAGATGCACGGTAAAATATGAAGCTGATACCACGTTGAATCCTAACAGGATATGGATCCAGATAAAGAGAAACAAAGCCATATGCATGGCTAGTATAGAACATATGAAAGGACATTTCATTTCACCCCCTTAGTCTTGGGGATGTAAACATCAGAAGTTACTTGTTATAACTGTGTAGTCTTTTTAAAGAAAAAGATTTATTTATTTTTATTTGAGAGAGTGTGTGTGTGTGTGTGAGAGAGAGAGAGAGAGAGAGAAGCAGAGAATCCCAAGGAGACTCCCTGGTGAGCATGAAGCCCCATGTGGGGCTTGACCTCACGATCCTGATCATGATCTGAGCGGAAACCAAGAGTCAGATGCTTAACCAACTGAGCCACCCAGGCACCCCTATAATTGTGTAGGGGTGATTCTGTACAAATGCCAGATTTGAGTTAGTTTAATAGCAACAATTGTATAAAAACAACGTGGGAGCTGTAATTGACTGTAAGATCAGTATAAGCCAGTGGTGTTATGTGGCCGTCCAAGAAGCTAATGCTATTTGGGGAGCTTAATAGAAATGTAAGACCCACAGCAAAGGAGGCAATAGCCCCCAGTTCCTGTGCGCTGGACTGTACCTATGGTTGTGCTCAGTTTTGGTTCCATCCTTTGCACACCGTGAGATTCTGCACCAGTTTATATGAGGAAGGGCTACATTAACCTAGCCAAGTTGATCTGGATAAGACTTAGGGGTCCGTGATATTGTCTTTAAACACTGAATGGTTATCATCTGGAAGGATTAAAATTCTTCAGCGTGACTCCAAAAGTCACAATTAGCACCACTGGGTGGAAGTGATAAGACGACAGATTTCTGTTCAATGTGAAGATGAGTGTTTCAGTACTTAAGGAGCTTTCTAAAAATGTAAATACAGTCCTGGAACACAGTGAATTCTTTGCTATGTGAGGAATTGAACTTGAGCTCAGCTTTTTGCTGGGAATTTTCTGAAGGAAATGTGATCATTGGTTTTAAGACTGGGGAAGTTAAGGCCCCCTTGGAATCCTGAGATTCAGTGATTTTTTTTTCTAAAGATTTTATTTATTTGACAGAAAGAGAGACTGAGAGAGGGAACACAAGCAATGGGAGTAGGAGAGGGAGAAGCAGGCTTCCTGCTGAGCAGGAAGCCCAATGCAGAACTGGGTCCCAGGACCCTGCGATCATGAGCTGAGCCGAAGGCAGATGCTTAACGACTGAGCCACCCAAGCGCTCCAGACTCAGTGATTCTATGATTAAATGATGTGCTACTACTACCTGATCCTATGATCAGTCCTAATCACAGATGGAAGTTTTCAATTAGGGAAAAAAAAATCAGTTTTTAAAGCTATACTGAACTTGCAATTCTTCATATTATTGGAAATGATTAGCTTGAAAAGATGCAAAATTAGAAGAAAATCTAAACATAATTTTAGAGGGCAATGTGATGACATAACAATTTTAAGAATACAACTCTGACTCGGCTCATTTTTCAGAAGATGGTCTATGTTAATGTTGCTCTGATATGTTAATAATAGTGTATCAAATTAGATGAAATATCCTGTGTAATGGATTGTTGTTTTGATATTTATCATTTGTCAGGTATTTGAACTTAATGTAAGTATTCATGGAGGATGACAGGTTCAAATATGTTCTGCAGGCATTTTTTATATTTTTCCTCTTTGTGAAGGCTGGCAGTATCTGGAGATGGAAAATTGAAGGCATTGACTAGAAGACTGATAATCTGTAGACTAGAGAACTAAGTCACTTGCAAAACTAAGGAATAGAACTAAAAACAGGGCAGCATTCTGAGCTGGAGTCTATCGAAGAGAATAAATAAAAACCCAAATTCTTGAATCTGGAATTAGCATCCACCTCTGCATGCTACTGGAGAGAATTTCTATTTTTAACTTTTCTACTTCTTTTTTCTGGCAGGGGAGTTTTCTAATTATGTTTTGCTTTGGCTAATAATAAAAATCAGTCTGCATTTACATCTGCTTGCTCTTCACAGATACACAGATTGATGGCTTGGTCAGGACTCTTTCACAAATAAAAAGAGGAAAACACTATGAAATTAAATACTAACCGCTAATGTAAACCTGAAAGTGGTTAATCTACATGTTTTAAAATGGACTTCATTTGGCCAGTTCAACTTTATTTATTTTTAAGTAAGTTTTATGCTCAATGAGGGGCTTGAACTCACAACCCCACGATCAAGAGCTGCATGCTTCACTGACGGAGCCCGCCAGGTGCCCCTGGCCAGTTTAACCTTAGAAGTCGCTTTGCCCCAGATAACACCTTTTTCCAACACTGTTTTAATCTCTGTATGCAGGGTCACTTCTTTGCTAAGTGGTAGGAATACAAAGAGTATAAGCACAGAGTCTATTCTTTTTTTTTTAAGATTTTATTTATTTATTTGACACAGAGAGAGGCAGGCAGATAGAGAGGTGGAGACAGTTTCCCTGCTGAGCAGAGAGCCCGATGCGGGACTCTATCCCAGGACCCTGCGATCATGACCTGGGCCAAAGGCAGAGGCTTAACCCACTGAGCCACCCAGGCGCCTCATATTCTTAAGGTACTAAAATTCTAGTCATAATTACAATTATTAAATTCAAAACTGTGATAGCACTTTCTTGGGGGGGGGGAGTTTGGGGAGATGGAATTGGTACGAAACGCTGAGGATGGGCTAATATTTAGTTTGAAAGTTTTACACTAGGCTGAAAGTGACCAGGTTTTGAAGGAAATGTTTTAAAAAATGTTCTTACCTCCAGCTACAAGTCCAGACTCCCCTAATTGAATAGCTACCCCAAAGCCCCCAAGTTTTACAGGTGCTGAGTTTTCCTTTGAGGCGAGGAGAACACAGTGGGGCTGGAAAGAAAAACAGAAAAACAACAAACCAAAGATAAGGATTAATTGGAGATGAGCAATTCAATTTACACAAAACTAAATAACATGACCATGCAGTAATACATTAAAAACTCCTGCAATTATTTTGGATGCTTGAATTATTTGTGCAATTCTCACTTCTGGTTGATTTCTCCAAAGACTTACCTGTTTTATCCAATGTTTTTCAGGAATTATTTCCTTCTAAGATTAGGTATGGTGCTAAGAATTACTCAGGAAGCAAGCATGTTAAAGTATGGCAGATGGATTTTCTAACTTTTCAAGCAATATTCTCTCCTTTTTTTTTTTTTTTGAGTGATAGTCTACATTTAAGGAAAAATATTTTTTACACCTCTTGCCAAAATGTTTCTTGAGACCTCTGACTTTACCTACAGAGCCACTGTATCTTAGTCTTTGGCTCGTTCTTTGCCTACCCTCCCACCATCCTCTTGCTTTTTTTTTTATTCATTCCATCCCTAAGTAAGAAGAGCCAGATTTAATGACTTTAATTGAACCTGGCTCCCAGGGAATTCAATGTTCTCCCTGGACATGTCTTTTCTCTGGACCTGCCCTTTGTCTTTGTGGGAATGGGAAGGGAGAGAGGTGATGACTTGGCTAGCCTCTGGTCCAAGGCAAAGCATCCTTCCCAAGGAGTAGCTATGTGACCAGGGCTCCCTAAGAATCATCTGCCTCATGGTCACAATGAGAGTTTCTCTGTAGGACCTGCTGTCAGGAAAGCACTGAACTGTGCAGACCTTTGGTCTCTGCTCAAATACTACACTCCCCAATATGACTGATATCTCAAATGACCTGCTTTTAAAATATGGGTTCGTGAAAAAAAAAAAAAAAAGCAAGCTTCTTTGGGCATGGAAGAGAATAGTATTTTTGTTCTTTCCCATACTTGTTCATTTATAACATGACACAGTTTTAGCTCAGGTTTAGCCTGTATGATAGTGGCCCCCTACTCCCCAAATCCAAAGCTCTGAACTGGTGCACCCAGAGAGATGTCTGACGATACAGAAAAGTGGGAGGGATCCTCAGTCTGCTCAATGAAGACAGCAGGGTTCTACTCTGGAAGTTATTATTCTTTTGGTCCAAAGACATTTAAAGACCTTATAATAGAGGCTCTAGCACAAAAAAAGATGAGCCCTTAAATATAAATGTGTGTGTGTGAGAGAGAGAGCGAGCGAGCGAGAAACAGAAGAGAGGGAAGGCAAGTGTACATGAATGGGGAGTGCACTGCAGCAAGACACAAAGTAGCCAGGAGGGCTTATGGGAGAGCAAGCCAAGCTCTGCAGAAAGCAATGGACAGAGCCTGCTCTCCTTAAGGACTTTCAGTTGGTTCAGAGATGGATGACAACAGACCAGAAGAAGACAGTGATAGTCCTAGCACGATTCTAGTGTGGGGGTGCAGCAGATGAACATGCCTAGCAAAGGGCATGATGTAGGAGAAGAAACTACAAACTAAACCTAGATACGGTCTCCTTGTCAGTTCTGTCACCTTATTAAGGAGAAGTAGAAGCTTAAATCAGAATCCCAAAGTATACCCTTTATAGTTTGTTGACTATATTCATTCTTAAGCTACGGTTACACTGAGATTTATGTAATTCTCATCAGAGTGTGGATTCTCTCATTCTCAATAAATCCTTAAGTCGTAAAATTGGAGGATAGAAACTGAAAGAAACCAATACATATAAATGAATATGAGAGACTGGGTAGTGTTAAGTGCTATGAGGTAAAAGCTGGCGGTCAATGGTATGGGTCTGGACACCAAGGAGCTGCTCTTTAGTAAGGGGATCGGGCTGGAGAAGAAGGATCTGGAAATACTTAAACTTGACCAGAATGAAGGGGCAACACGGGTCATGTGGAAGCAGGTTTCCAGGATAGTAAGTACAAAGGCCTAGAAGCATGAGGAGGGCTGGTGTGTTTGGAGAAGAGTAAGGAAGCCAGTGTGTTGGGGGAAAAATGAGCAAGAGGAAGAGTGGTAAGAAATGTGATCCACATGATCAAAGGCTCTATGGTCTGGGGCTTGAAGCCATGGCCAGAACCCTGGGTTTTATGCCAAGCAAGATGGGAAACCACTGGAAAGCTGTGAGCTGGGGAGCTTTATGAGCGATCTCAGGTTTTTTTTTTTTTTTTTTTTTTTTTTAAGATTTTATTTATTTGTCAGAGAGAGAGGAGAGCGAGCAAGCACAGGCAGACAGAATGGCAGGCAGAGGCAGAAGCAGGCTCCCCGCCAAGCAAGGAGCCCGATGCGGGACTCGATCCCAGGACGCTGGGATCATGACCTGAGCCGAAGGCAGCTGCTTAACCAACTGAGCCACCCAGGCGTCCCAACGATCTCAGGTTTTGAAAGAATCACTTGGGCTGTTGTGTGGAGACGAGATTGCAAGGGCATAAGAGTGGAAGAGAAGATACCAGGTAGGAGGATACTGTGGTTGTCCAGGCAAGAGAAGATGGGGATTTGAATTAGACTAGCGTGACAGAAGCAGTGATGGCAAGAAGTGGTCGAGTTCAGGTTCTAAAGGTTAGGCTGACAGGAGCTGTTGCTGGATATGGGGTGTGAGAGAAGATGGTAAGTGTGACAACTAGGTTTCCGTTCTGAGCAACTGAATGAAAATCAAGATGCCGTTTACTAAAACTGGGAATACAGAAGAAGACTTCATAAGAGGCATCAAGTATTTGGTTTTGTACAAATTGAGTGTGAGATCTTAAAAGGTGGGAGAGGGAAGGTTGGAATTAGAGATGTAAATTTGGGATTAATAGCACACAGTGTTTACAGTGAAATCACTCAGGGAGTGACTACCAGTAGAAAAGAGAAGAGGGAGGTGCCTGGGTGGCTCAGATGGTTAAGTGTCTGCCTTCTACTCAAGTTATGATCTCTGGGTCCTGGGATAGAACCTCATGTCCAGCTCCTGGCTCAGTGGGGAGTATGTGTCTGCTTTTCCCTCTCCCTCTGCCTCTCTCCCCTGCTCATTCTCTCTATCTCTGTCTCAAATGAATAAATTTTAAAAATCTTAAAAAAAAAAGAAAAGAGGTCGGAGGAATGAGATTTGGTACACAGCAATGTTTGAGGTCAGGAGGATAACAACAATCTAGCAAAGGAAAGAGAATGCCTAGACAGTGAAGCAGGAAGGAAATCAGAGTAGTGTGGTGTCCTGAAATGCTAGTGAGAGGCCATTTAAGATGAGAGCTGAGAACTGACCATTAGATCTGGCAACCTGGATAAGTCCCCCTTATCCAGTCCTCTGGATAAGAGGGGTTGTGGTGGGATGATACTGACAAAAATCTCCACTGCACAAGGTTCAAGAAAAATGGGAAGAGATGATGTGGAGATAGTAAATTCAGGTATCTTTCAAAACCTTACTGTACCAGGAACAGAGAGATGGGAATGGGATTTAGTAAAAGAGAATGAGAGGCCAAGGAAGTTTCCTTTTAAAAAATTTTTTTATTTTTTAATAAACATATAATGTATTATTAGCCCCAGGGGTACAGGTCTGTGAATCGCCAGGTTTACGCACTTCACAGCACTCACCATAGCACATACCCTCCCCAATGTCCATCACCCAACCACCCTCTCCTGACCCCCCCCCCCGCAACCCTCAGTTTGTTTTGTGAGATTAAGAGTCTCTTATGGTTTGTCTCCCTCCCGATCCCATCTTGTTTCATTTATTCTTTTTTTTTTAAGATTTTATTTATTTATTTGACAGAGATCACAATTAGGCAGAGAGGCAGGCAGACAGAGAGGGAGAGAGAGAGAGGAGGAAGCAGGCTCCCTGCTGAGCAGAGAGCCCGATATGGGGCTCGATCCCAGGACTCTGGGATCATCACCTGAGCTGAAGGCAGAGGCTTTAACCCACTGAGCCACCCAGGTGCCCCTGTTTCATTTACTCTTTAAGGAAGTTTCCTTTTAAAAACTTTTTAGTATTTGCAATTAGAGAAAACAGATTATTGAACCTCTGAGTACCTTTTAAAAATATTTTATTTATTTGAGAGAGAGGGAGAGAGGAAGAGAGAGAGAGAGAGAAGCAGGCTCCCCGCTGAGCAGGGAGCCCAATTCGGGGCTTGATTCCAGGACCCTGGGATCATGACCTGGGCCAAAGGCAGACGCTTAAACGACTGAACCACTCAGGTGCCACACTCCATCTCCCAGCTTTAATAGTTATTGACATTCTGCTGTTCTTGCTTCACCTATCCCCATTGTTTTTTTGTTGCTTAAGTCTTTTAAACCAAGTATCATTTCACTGTTCAGTATTTTCACCTGTTCAGTATTTATAACGGATGACTTGAGAAAATAACCGTATTATCACATCCAATACAATGAACAATTCTTTAAAATCACCTAATACCAAACCACATTCAATTTTCCTTGACTAAATCAAAGACTTTTTGTTGTTGTTGTTTTTTACGGTTGGTTAGTTTAAAATGGTATTTAAGGTCCATACATTGCATTTGATGGTCATAGGTCTCACACCTCTTGACTCTATACCATATCCTCCTCTTACCTTTTTAAAAAACATTCATGCCATTGATTCACTAAGATACTAGCTAATTTCTCCTGTGGAATCTCCTACAATCTGGCCTTGGCTAATAGGACCTACATGGTGTCATTTAATATGTTCCTGTGTTTTTTGTAAATTGGTAGTTAGATCTAGAAGCTTGATTAGATTCACATTCAATTTTAGATTTTTTAATGTTAATACTTTAGTTTTTCGTAGCACATGAGGAAGAACATGATGTCTGGTTGTCCTACTTTTAGCGACAGGATTGGTCAGGTATTGTCTGCCTTGATCCATCTTTACAATGTTCACCACTGGCTTTTCTTCCATGATTTTAGCAGCCAGTGATGCCCAGCTCCATAACTAGGGGTTCCAAAATGGAGGTTTTTCCCCAGTATTTTATTATGAAGACTATCAAAAACAGAGAACCGAAAGAATTGTAAATAGCCACATACTCATCACATAGATTAGAGTTTAATATTTTTTTTTAAAGAGCAAGTGCACATGTTGGGTGGGGACGGAGGGGCAGAGAGAGAATCTTAAGCAGACTCCACACTCGAAGTGTGGAGCCTAATGTGGGGCCCGATCTCATGACCCTGAAATCATGACCTGAGCCAAAATCAAGAGTCAAAAATCAAGAGTCAGATGCTTGGGCGCCTGGGTAGCTCAGTGGGTTAAAGCCTCTGCCTTTGACTCAGGTCATGATCCCAGGGTCCTGGGATCGAGCCCTGCATCGGACTCTCTGCTTGGCAGGGAGCCTGCCTCTCCGCCTACTTGTGACCTCTGTCAAAAAAAAAAAAAAAAAAAAAAAAAAAAAAAGAGCCAGATGCTTAACCAACTGAGCCATCCAGGTGCCCCTTGAGTTTAATATTTAAAATTATGATTAAGATAAAATTTACATGCTGTGAAATGCATAAATCTTAAGAGTACCACTGGAGAATTTTGACAGCTAGAACTGTGTAACCTGTATCCCTATCAAGATGTTATCATCCCAGAAATCTCCCTTGCCCTCTTACCACTCAATCTCTGCTGCCACACCCCCAGTGCAAATGACTATTCTGTTATTTGCTTATTCTGAAAAAAAAATAAGTTTGTTTTGTTTATACTAGAACTGCATATACACAAAGCCATATAGTATGTACTCTTTTATGTAAGGCTTCTCTCACTCAGCCTGTTTCTGAGATTCATCCATTTTGTTGTGATCAGTGGTTCATTTCTTTTATTGCTGAGTAAATATTCCCTTGTATGAATATATCACAGTTTGTCCATTCTCCTATTGAGAGAGATTTGGGCTGTGTCTAGTTTGGGGTTATTATGAATAAAGCCGCCATGAACGATTTCCAGAATAACAAGTTGGTTGCCAGGTAACCTCCAAAGGTGATCAATGAAGGGTTTTTGGGGTACTACTGTGAATTTATAGGTTTTTATATGTTTGATACATTTAACCAATTATAGCCATTATTCATTTTGATGCTCAAATTATCCCATTTTCTAGCCAGCAGGAGCTCCTTTAAGTCAGCTCTCATGCCCTTTTGTGAGACTCTAAAGGTCTGCGAAGTTCCTTGCTTTTAGGCAGAAGATGTCCGAGGTTTGTCTTGTGCATTTCTTGCCCCAGATCTGGAACCAACCATTTCTCCTTGCACTCTCATTTCTGTTTAGTGGGAAATAGTATTTAAATTCACAATATATGCATTAGGTATGCTATCATTACTGGGTTATCCCTGCTTTGACTCTTCAGTGGACAGAGCTAAAAAAAAAATGTGTATTTTTTAGAAGGAGAAAAATCAATTCATACTAATATATAGTTTTTTTAAAATAGAGTTTTTACTTGACTTCTTTGATTTTGTCAAGTAATATTGGTACCTAATGACATTAAGATAATTACTCATTTGCTTTATCCCATAGGGTGTGTGTATAAAATTACCTACATTACCAGTAACAACAAAACCACCGTATGCTGTTTAAGATTTTTTTGTGGTTCTTTTTGTTCTTATGATATATCCTAACCAGGATGTCCAGTCAAATTACTGTTTTGCTATTGAATAAAGTAAGAATTCATGAGTCTGTGCTGATGTAAATAAGTAAATGAACAGAGAGAAGGAGAAACTTTCATGTAAATATAAAGCCAATTAATCAATGTAAAAGAAATTCTGGCACTAGAAATCATCATTTGGCAGTTATCATCATGATAACGGATGCAAGTGAGAACCATCAAAAGGTAGTTACTAGTGGGTAAAAGTCTGAACAGTGACAGGATATTTGTATAATCTCAGAGTAACTCCCCAGAGGATATTTATTAGCTACAAAACTTAAATAGTAATTTTCCAGAGAAGCAACCTGGCAGACACTCCTATCAAAGTTACTACTGCTAATAGAGGGACTAATTAAGAGCACGTGCTTCCTTCACTGACAAGCACTCAGCAACACTCTGTGGTATTCGTGTCAAAGGACATAACTGCATCGAATCGTGAGGAAACATCAGACCAACCCAAACTGAAGGGCATTCTAGAGAGTACTGGGCCCATGCCCATATTCTTCAAATACTGTTTCAGATGAAAGGGATCAAAAGAGACAGAAAAGACTGAACAGCTAAAATGCGATATATAATCTTGTTTTTATTTTTGCTATAAAGGATATTATTAGGACATTTGAAATTGGGACAAGGTCTGTAGATTACATAAATTTCCTGATTTTGATCATTTTACTGTGGCTATTTAGAGAATTCCTTATTTTTAGGAACTATATAGACGGACAAAGAGAGAAGAGTGAAAAACTGAGAAAGATAAAACCAACGTAGAAAAATGTTAACATGGGGAATCTGAGTGAAAGGCGATGGAAATTCTTTGTATTACTATCGGAACTTTTCTCTAAGTCCAAAATATGTAAAAAAAAAAAAAAAAAAAAAAGAAAGAAAACAACAACCCCACCTTATTTTTAAAAAGATTTTATTTATTTATTTAAGAGAGAGAGAAAGCGTGAGTGGGGGGAGGGGTAGAGGGAGAGGGAAAGACTCTCAAGCGGACTCCATGTTGAGTGTGGAGTCCAATGTGGGACTCCATCTCACAAACCTGAGATCCTGACCTGAGGTGAAATCAAGAGTTCCACATTTTGACCAACAGGGCCACCCAGGCACCTCAAAACCCACACTAAAGTCATTTAAAAGAATTCTCTTTGTGGTTATGCTTTCAGTTTGTTACCCAGTGAGGCCAATTTTTTGAATTAGATTTTGACTTTTGGTGTTTGGATTATATAAAACATGTACATGGGTGCCTGATTGGCTCAGTCGGTCAAGTGTCTGCCTTTGGCTCAGGTCATGATCTCGGGGTCCTGGGATTGAGCCTCACATCGGGCTCCCTGCTCAGCAGAAAGTCCGTTTGTCCGTCTCCCTCTGCCCCTACCTGCCCTACTCATGCTCTGCCTCAAATAAATAAATAAAATCTTTAAAAAAATAAAACGTACATAATTCCAAAGTCTACACTGTAAACAAATTTCATTCGGAGAGGTCTAGCTTTTGTACCTTCTCCTTCCCCTTATTCTCTCCTTCCTCTTTTGTAAGTATTTGTATTATTTTTGAGTTTATCCTTCCATTGTTTGTTATCTTCTATGAAAATAAGAAAATACATACAGATATTCAAAAGTTTCATGTAACAGTATGATTGGCGGGTCCACAGCAGCATCTAGAGATTTTCAGGGAGGTTTGTTTTTGTTTTGTCTTTGAGAGAAAGAGAGAGAGAGACACTTGTGTGCCGATGGGAAAGACCCCGTGGAGAGGAAAACAGGACCCAGGAGAAAGAAAGGATAGGATATAGTGTGCTGGTGGGGAGAGGGGTTGGCCCCAGCGACAGTGAGGAAGGCAGGGTCTGGGACAGAGCACCTGTAGATGCAAGCAGATGGGGATGTAGGAGTACGAGGAAGTTCTCTTCTGAGTACTTCTGTTTTCTATTTACGTTGAAATAAAAGTGATCTTCAGGCAGGAGTCGGGGAGGAGAGGGGGTTGTTGGCAACTTGAGCAGTGTGAAGGTGTGGAAAAATATTTTCAAAGAATGGGACAATGGATTGACTAAGACAGTGGTTCTCAAACTTCAGCCTCAGAATCATATGGATTTGCTGGCTTCCACCCCCCCCCCCCAGTTTCTGATCATAAGGTCTGGGATAAGGTCAAGAACATGCATTTCCAACAAGTTCTTGAGTGATGTTGATCATGGGAGCTATGCTTTGAGAACCAACAGACTAAGGAAATATAGCAGGACTGCTGGCCGTGCTGAGGCTCACTTGAGATTTGTGGTCATGAATGCTAAGTGAGAACAATCAACACAATTGGGTGTTACCTAGTAGTCCTCATTTCAGCCAGCAGGGTTCCGGTCTGGAGTAGGTGATGAACTGAATTTAACCAGGATTGGGATTTAGATGGAGAGAGGATGGTGATATCAGTAATGGATGGTGCCAGACAAATGTATCCATTTATTTATGCTTTTCTACTTCCATCTTTATATAAATGATGAGCTAAGATACCAACAAAGGAGGAAGAGGATACATGAGAATGAGCAAAGAATGAGAGACAGAACGTAGAAAGCTCAGAATGAATAGGAAAAAGCTCATGAAAGGGAAGAACCAGAGAAAGATTACAGATCTTCCTGAACTTACAATGGGGTTATGCCCTGATAAATTCATCATAAGTTGAAAATACTGTAAGTTGAAGATGTAAGCCTCCCGAATATCACAGCTTAGCCCAGCCTACCTTAAACATGCTCAGAATACTTACATTAGCCTCCAGGTGGGCAAACTCATCTGACACAAAGCGTATTTTATAATAAAGTGCTAAGTATATCAGGTAATTTATTGGCTACTATATCCAGAGTGCAAAAGAGAATGATTGCACAGCTACAGAATGGTTAAACGTATATTGGTTGCTGATACTCATGATGCTGTGGCTGACTGGGAGCTGTGGTTCACTGCCATGGCCCAGCCAATACGAAAGAGGATTGGGCCACCTATCACTTGCCTGGGAAGAGACCAAAATTTGAAGTGAGGTTTCTACTGAATGCATACTGCTTCTGCATAATTGCAAAGTCAAAAAATTGTAAGTTGAACCACTGTAAGTTGGGGACTGTATGTATACTCAAATCTGGTTACAGTAGGGTCACCAGAGCACTGAAGATTAAAACAGAATTAGTATTTTGCAAATGGAGGCTAAGGTGTAGAAAAATAGCTGGTATAACATAAAAAACACTTATATTAGATTTAGTGAAACAGAATGCTAATAAATACCTATTTAGTTATTAAAAAGAAAACTCTGTCACAAGCACCAAAATATATTTGCACAGCCTTGTTTATCACAGCATTATTCCCAACAGCCTAGGGGTGGAAGCAACCCAAATGTCCATTGACAGGTGAATGGAGAAAGAACACGTGATACATATACATACAGTGAAACATTATGTGGCCTTAAAAAGAAGGAAGTCATGTCACATGTTGTAACATGGGGTGAACCTTGAGGATATTATGCTCAACAACAAAAAAAAAGCCAGCGGGAGAAGTACAGTATATGATTCCACTCAAATGAATTATCTACAATAGCCCAAATCATATCAAGTAGAAAGGGAACTGCCAAGGGTAGAGAAATGGAATTAGTGTTTAGTGAGTGTAGAGTTTCACTTTTGCATGATGAAAAAGTTCCAAAGATCTGCTGCACAAGAATATAAATATATTTAATAGTACTGAGCAAGTTTAATACTATCGGGTTTTTTTCTTTTTCTTTCTTTTTTTTTTAAACACCGCGCACACACAAAATTCCTGCCAGACCCACACAGTAACCCTCTTCCTTCTCAGGAGTTCTAAGGGGAAGTAAGAGCTACGAAGTATTTTCATTCTAGCAATTTTAAAATATTTTGTCCCATGTGTCATATTCATAACAAACCAAAAGCTCTGGAGAATATGAGTTCAGAAGAGTGAATGCATCCAGAAATAATGAGAATGTTAGATAAAGCCTAATGAGTTAAATACTGTTTAGGGTAAACAAAGCTGCAGGGTAACAATTATGGGGAGGATAAAAACTAATCTTTCACTTCAGATGACAAGGAAAAAAGGGAAATGCTATGAAACTGCAGGGCCAGCAGTTACATAGATGGACAGACAGTCATTAAATACTGGACTAAAAATAAAAACTGTAGAATCCCTTCATTATTTTCTTTAAAACAGAGATTTTAGTTTACTTGGGAGAATTTATCGTAGTGATAAAAAGGGGAGAATACCATTGTAAATCTCATCTAGTCCTAAGACTGTAACATTGTTTTAGAAAATAAATCCAAGGTCTTAAAGGGATCCATGAAAATCTACTAAAATAACATACAGCCCAAAAAAAAAACCTAAAAAAAAACCCCTCAGGAATAAAATAATTCTAATATCTAATATCTAATAATCTGTTACTGATGTTAGTACAATTCAATACAGGAATGCCATTTTATGTGAAAAACTTAATTTCTAAAATGAATCCTGAAAGAAACATATTCAGTGCTTACTATGCCTCATTTCTTAGCAAAAACAGAGAATGCATAACTCTGCTTACAACTTATAAAACTTCTTTGTTTGGGGGAGGGATAACGGAAAACCTCCCACAATCGTGAAGGTGAAAGGTATTCATATGAAATATAGAAATGATTTTCTAAAGGTTAAGTGTTGACTGAGCTTACACATAAAATGTCTGCATGCTAGTGGGCTTCTGAACATTTTCACAAGGAATCGGAGGGATGGCATATTGAAGAAAGAAAGAAAAGGGGGGGAAAAAAAAACCTTGTTACCACATGCAAATATAAAAAAAAGGCAACCTCAACCAATTGTACCACGACCGGATGGAGGAGCCCAGCTGACATACAAAGACAAGTCTCTGTGTTTAGGGAAGCTTGGGGTTCTGCTCCTTCTACTGCAAGAGAGCCTGACCTGTGAGTACTCCTTGATTTCAACTCTATAAATGACCCATTATTTCAGTTAAAATTTGATTGTCTGAATACTAAAAGTGAAACCTGCTTTTTGGTGACTAGCAGCGCTTTGCTTTTTAGAGACCTGAGTCAACTGCTTGAATGAGACCTCTCTGCCTTGATTTGACTTAAAATGAGGCTGTCCTCTTAGTTACTGGAAGTACTGTAGGTCACTACGGGTACTGAAGCTTGTATTATCAATATTGTCACATTGCTTATGCTGTCTTTTGTATATTGCCATAAAGACTTGCAGGGCCACTTGAACCCATTAAGAGTTATTTTCATATGCAATGAATTTTATCTCCAATGTATTATAAATGATCACTTACTAATTTTATTGTTTTGCTGTTTCCCTCTTTGCACCAGTTGTGCTTTATTGTATTGTTACTATTTTATGGTAATTGCCAGATGAATTAAATTTTAAGTTGGGTGTTTCTGAAGTAAATGAGGTGAATATTAGAAAAAATAAAAAGCAAAATACATGGTAGTTACTTCAACTGAAATGTTTCCAAATGCTTTTTTAGACACAGTTAAGTTTATAACAAAACGTAATGTACTAGTAATAGTATTATCTCCACAGTAACGTGCTTCCAATTGTGATTCTGTATGCAGCAATTAATGTGACCTTTGAAGCATGGCCTGAATGACTCAGTGGCCAGCAAGTCAAACTACAGTGAAAGGTTGCTGCCATTGCCATTACTGCCAAATAGGTATGTATTTTCACATAGCAATGTGATGTTTTCACAAACATACCCAGAATGCATTTAAAACCTTGGACTCTTTGGAGGCCACAGTAGAATGTGTTGGGCGCTGGCCTCCACTACAGAAGCTGAGGCTTCTACATGTCTACAGACATCAGCCAGTTGGCAACTACTGGCCAGGGGGGTGGTGGTGCTGGGTACAACGCAACACTAACACAGTGGGACAAGCATGAGGATTTGTCAAGTAACAACCTTAAAAAAAAAGAAACAAAAACTTTTGCCATCTACTCTCAGAAAACCATTGTGACCATGTCAATATAGCACACAAGTCACAAGTAACACCCACTGGGAAATTTGTCCACTGTGCAAATATAGTGGTTTGTTTCTTGTTCTCATTGGCCATTCTTAAATGAGTAGTTTTTAAAACATCAATAAATGGCCTTAAAGAACAGTGAGTGAGTGCCACATTGTAAAGAAGGTGAAAATCAGCCATTAAGTGTAAAACAGAATGTAATCTGTTAATTTGTTAATAAATGACTGGACACTAGTCATATAATACATGGCTCTAAATGATGGCCACTGTTACTATTTAAACAAATGCATTGCTTTTGCTTTATTTTCTTTAAGCTTACAAATAGAGCAAAACCAGAAAGGTCTATTGGCAACCCTGTCCAACTATTACTAATTTATTTTATTGGCAGATTGAAGCTGGAGCAAATGGTTTCAGGATATGTGCTTTGTAGAAATCTCTTGATGATGGCTTTCTAGAAATCTCTTGATGATGGCTTTCAGGCCTAGAAGTTAAGTTTGAAAAGATACGCTCTGGGAGATCTGCTGAACATTCTGATGAATGATTTGTGATACTGTAAATGCTAGACTTCTTTACTTACTAAAATGGACAGAACAAATGAGAAGAGTAAGACCTTTTTCCAAAGAAGTAAAGGTAGAAGGTATAATCTCTTCTTAAAATTGCCGCTGTGAGGGGCACCTGGCTGGCTCAGTCAGTAGAGCATGTGACTCTTGATCTCGAGGTTGTGAGTTTGAGCCCCCACATCGCACGTAGATTACTTAAAAATAAAGTCTTTAAAAAAATCATTAATGTGGATAATGTTAAAGGAACCATGTCTAGATACTGCTGACAGGACTCAGCATTAAAAAAGAAAATGCTGATCCTATGTGATTAGGAGGAGTGAGGTTTAGCGAAAAGGATCATAGGCAGATCTGAGTTCCAGCTCTGGGAATGCCATTTAAGAGCTGCATGGTCATGGGTAAAGTTGGCAACCTCTTGATCTCTCATTACCTCTTTTGGAATACCTATCTCACAAGGTTACAATGAGGATTATGCAAATGAAGTAATATCAATGTGCTTAACACACTGTGCAGTACATGGCAACTGCTAAATAAATATTAGTTAGTGGTCCAGCCATCTAGCTCAAGGGTTCAATTCTGGCTGCAGATTAGAATCCTCTGAGGAGCTTTTAAAGGAAACCACTGCCTGGAGCCCGCTGCAGACCAATTAAATCAGGAGATCTGGGGTTGGAGCCAGGCATGGATACCCTTAAAAAGCCCTCAAAAGGATTCTAATAAGCAGCCGGGACTGAGAGGCACTGAGAGTCTCTTCTACAAAGCACCCAATCAGTGGCTGTCTCGAGATGTCTGGGGCTAAGACCCCTATTGCCTCCCAAGATAGCCTGTTTCATTCTAAAACAGCATTTCCTTAATAGGAGGCCACATCTGTCTCTGCAGTTTCCAGTCACTAGTCCTTGTTCTGCTTTCTGAAAACACAGATCACAGGTGAAATTCTTTTCTCCATGGCTCTGTAAAGTGTTCCCATCTCCGGAATTGGGTGCTTGTTTCCTTCAGCTTGCTCGTATGACAAGATTTGGGCTTTTCTCCCCCTTTTGTTCTGTGCCCGCTTCCACGTATGCTGTTGGGATGAAACACTGCATTCCACGTGAGGGCCAGAGGTCCTCCTAGCTTGGGACTGGCAGTAACACCCCTCAGATTAGTAGTAATGGTCTTCATCTAAGGCACTCTGTGTCTACGAATTCAGCCAAAGAAGGGGGTTGGTTCTTGTGGCAGCCACAGAACGCTACCAACACAGCAACCACAGTCATTTGCGATTTCATTTCTTACTGCAGCTCAAGCCCCTCCTGTGCTTGAACCGCTGATTTTGAGATCCTCATGTACAACCTCACCTACTTTTCTACTAAATTCCCTCTTTTATTCAATAATACTTATTGGGCTGAGAGGCAAACGAAAAGGACTTGGTTCGGAACCCTAATGGGGTTTAAAATACAGCACGGGAGGAGGGGAAAAAACCCAACCCAAACCAAAAGAACTACTTACAGAGGAGTTCTCACAGTCGTTTTGGCTGTCTGAGCTCTCAAAATCCTATCACTTGCCATTAAGTTCCTCTTCACTGGGGGGCAATGAGAGGTTTCTACCTGAGCTTCTGCAAGCTCCCCATGTAACCACACAATGCAAATCCCTCCTTCAGGCACCCTTTCCCTCTTCCTGGTAATCTAGATGGCATTTATCAGCTTCATTTTTTGGCAGCCCGCCATTCTTCCTAGATGGCCCTTTCCTTTTAGAATCTCAGATCACCAGAAACATGCCTGTAAGTTTCTATAAACATCGCCGACATCGGTCTTCCTGCAGTTGAGACACAGGACAGACCTGAACTCTGCAGACAGGCCCTCACCAGGGATTACATAACTTCCTCTTTACCAGTTGGTTCCTCTTCCCTGGAATCAATTTTCCCTCTTTGACAATATTTTAAAGTGGAATTTTACCCTCAATGGCGTGGTTTCTTCTCGATCAAATTATAGACAGACTTTTAAGAAAAGGTAAGTTCTTCCAAATGTTTTTTTCTCTGTGTATCATGCCACATCAAGAAGTTACTGTAATTCAAATCCACTTTACATGATAGCATTCAGAATCTGAATGCACATGCCTACAAAAACGTTTACTGACAGCAGGAATGTGGTCTTGGTCACCTTTGTTTTCCATGTAGTATTTAGCCAGGTGTGAAATATTTACTAAAGTGAGATTAGTCCAAAGGTGTTTTTTTTTTTAAAGCTAATTTTCATGGAGCACTTTTATGTGCTAGGGTTAAGTTCTTCATACACATTGTGCATTTCTACAGATAAGAAAATGAAGGCTTAGAAAAGATTAATTGGTTTGATCAAGGTCACAGAGTTAGGTCTGATTTTGGTAACCTTGCTCTGAACATCTTTATGTTACATCTGCTAAGATGCCGCTGTAGAGAAATGGGGCAGTCGCTCTAAGAAAGGAAGGGGATGAGACCTCCTGGAACCTTCTTCTTCATGTCTTCTTGCTCCTCAGGATGGCCTCCCAGGCTGAGTTCTTCATAGCAATCAGTGCCCAGGAAAAGGCCAAGAACAGGTAGCATTGTTAGCATTCTCTGTTGCCACGAACAAGTGGAATCCACACTCTATCTCTTACAAGGTTCTAGCAACAGTCACCTAACACAGGGCACAGTAAGCTGCAGTTACTTATTTCAAAATCCTGGAATGTACATCCTGTTTTCCATCTCACTATCACTCTAGATTTCTAGGTCAGGAGACTGCCTGGCCCAACTGGTGGCTGTTGCCACCTGATTTGGTTTTGTTTGGCTACTTTGCTCTCCTGTTGCAGTGTTACAACAAGTCTGCCTAAGGAGGCAGGTGCTCTGCTCTCTTGGTCTGCCTGCCCCGCAGGCAAATGATTTTTTTTTTTAAAGATTTTATTTATTCACCTGACAGAGAGATCACAAGTAGGCAGAGAGGCAGGCAGAGAGAGAGGAAGGGAAGCAGGCTCCCTGCTGTGCAGAGAAGCCCGATGCGGGGCTCGATCCCAGGACCCTGGGATCATGACCTGAGCTGAAGGCAGAGGCCTTAACCCACTGTGCCACCCAGGCGCCCCAGCAAATGATTTTAATATGCCCAACTCAGTCTTAGGTTGCAAAGGAAGAGATTGAGGACTCTTTCCTATTTATATCTTGGAATGGAAGACTGCCACAGTTTATCTGTCTTATGCTATGTGGTAACCCTTGTCAAGATGAATGAACACCATATCCAAGGGAAGGCGTCAGGGCAAGAAGCTGGGCAGCGGTCAGCAGTGGGCCCAGCTCACTCATGGCTGTAACTACCTTAGGGATGTCCCTTATCTTTGAGCAATGTGAGCTGTCACTTCTCTTCACCTCCGTCTCTATTCCTATAAAAAACTCCCTGTGGAAAGTGAAATAAACCTTGAACGTATACTGCAGCCATAGGAAAAGTTAGAGCAGGACATTCCCTAAGACTCTCGTACATTTACTGCTTGTTTTGTGATATCGTAATGCTGCTACATACGTAGTATAGATAGTCAAAGTTTCTCACGTCTAAAAATCAATCATGGATTATTTGGGCTTTGAGTTAAAACGACTGCTATTAAAATGACAAATGACTCGATGCTGCATTCTGTTGCAGGAAAAATCTGAAGACATAACAGCTACACACAAGGAACATGTCATTGAGCACCTCTGCTTTTTGATCCCTACACCGGACAATGAGAAGTCACATGGTAACGACGATGAGTGCTTCAACCGGCAGCTGGCCTTCCTCCTCCCAGAAAGACAGCTTTATGGCCAGTCATAGCATCCAAGGGCTGAACCACTCAGGAGACCCAAGCAGTCCTAATCAACCTGGTATTACTGCTACTCCAAATGGTACCTGTCCCATGGATGAGAAACTACTCTCCAGCCTGTTAACAATATCCTACTCTGTTATTTTCATCGTGGGACTGGTTGGAAACATAATTGCCCTCTATGTATTTCTGGGTATCCACCGCAAAAGAAATTCCATACAGATTTACCTACTGAATGTAGCTATTGCAGATCTCTTACTGATCTTCTGCCTGCCTTTCCGAATAATGTATCACATTAACGGGAACCAGTGGACACTCGGTGTGATCCTTTGCAAGGTTGTGGGAACACTATTTTATACGAACATGTACATTAGCATTATTTTGCTTGGATTTATCAGTTTGGATCGCTACATAAAAATTAATCGGTCTATACAACAGCGGAGGGCGGTAACAACCAAACAAAGTATTTACGTTTGCTGTACAGTATGGACAGTTGCTCTTGCTGGATTTTTAGCTATGATTACCTTAACCCTTAAAGGAAATCATAATTCCACAGTGTGTTTCCATTACAGAGAGAAGCATAATGCCAAAGGAGAAGCAATTTTTAATTACGTTCTTGTGGTAATGTTCTGGCTAATTTTCTTACTAATAATCCTTTCATATATTAAGATCGGCAAGAATCTACTGAGGATTTCCAAAAGGAGGTCAAAATTTCCCAATTCTGGTAAATATGCCAAAACAGCCCGGAATTCCTTTATCGTACTTATCATTTTTACTGTATGTTTTGTTCCCTATCATGCCTTCCGATTTGTCTATATATCTTCACAGCTAAATAGCCCGTCTTGCTATTGGAAGGAAATCATTCACAAAACCAATGAGATCATGTTGGTTTTCTCATCTTTCAATAGCTGCTTAGATCCAGTCATGTATTTCCTGATGTCCAGTAACATCCGCAAAATAATGTGCCAACTTCTTTCTAGACGATTTCAAGGGGAAGCGAGCAGGAGTGAGAGCACTTCAGAATTTAAGCCAGGATACTCTCTGCATGATACATCTGCCACAGCTAAAATTCAGGCTACTGCTTAAAGCACTTGAGGGAAACACATTAAAAAGGATGAGAAAATAAACCTCTTAATTCCTTACAGAACTAAAAATTATGAAACAAAGCTCTAGCGTTTGCAAAGCTCAGACCTGTTCAAAGCTCTTTGCTTATTTGTGATATTTCATTTGCTTAGTTGTAAACTATTTCAAGGGAACGAAAAGCTTATACTCATCACTAGATTTTAAATCTGTATGTAATGTCTTTTCAAAATAGGCTGTTAGCTTGCTAACACTTTTTTTTTTCATTCATAAGCTTGCTAACCCTCTTAACACAGATCATAAAGTTAAGTGAAATTTATGGTTTTAACAACAGAATAATTAAAATGTCACGGTTTCTCAAGTCACTAACGTAGTTACTCAAACTCAAGCACTTAATACTAATTTCAAGTGCATTTAAAAGTAAGTTAAATGATTGGCAGGCTGACAAGAATGTCAGAAAATGTATGTTCTTTGTCATTGAAAAAGCCTGTATAATTTGCTACTGTATTCATTTATGCCTAAACCTTTATAACAGATGAAATAATAAAATTCTAATAAAAAATAAAGTCACCCATTATCTATCACTGTTTAGATCAAATAGAAATAATTTAAATATGGTATAGTAAAGTCAAACAACAGAGGAGCTAAGATTTGATAGCCTAGCAATAGGATTTGAACCTACGCCTTACTTAAAACAGATTTAGAAGTGACTCAGCCATCTTGGACCATGTTGTGATAGAGTAAAATTGAAAATAGGCACACCCTATGGTCTACCACGTCTGATACTAGGTATACATCTCACAGAACCACTCGAACATGTTTACAAAAAAACTTATACATAATGATGCTCAGTGAACTGTTGGGTCATGATATCAAACAATTGAAACGATCTGAGTTGGGTATCCATCAGCAAAGGAATGGAGAAATACACTGTTCACAAAATGGAGTATTACACAGTGCTTTGATGAAATGAACTACACCTGCACGTGTCAACATGGGAGAATTATCAAAAAAAAATGCTGAATAGAAAAACACCCCAAAACCCAACTGCGAAAAGGTTGACACACCGTATGAAATCATTTATGTAAAATACAAAAACACATGAAATACCATATTCTTTCTGGACCTATAGATATGCAATAAAGGTACAAAATGTGAATAATATACACAACATAACACAACCAACTTCGGGTTATATGGTTACAGCTGGAGAGATCTGAAGCAAACATGGCAAAATGTTAAGTCGGTTAAACCTGTGTGATAGTACTTGGGTATTTATTATATTATTTTTGGCATATTGTTGAGTGTTTGCAATATTTTATAATAAAGAAAACTTAACAGATTAGAATTAAAGGGAGCAAATTCTGAAATCTTCATGTATGCTCAAAAGTAAATGGAGAGTAAGCTCTAAGAAAGAGGGTTCTTATTTAGCAAGGGCTCCTGGGAACTTAGTGTGCTTCAAGGCACACAGGCAGCCAATAGGTATCTGGTGAATAATTGAATGAGTGAACAAATGAGCAGATGAGTGAGACAGGGAAGGGGGGTTGCTTAATAGAACTGAAAAAGTGGGTGTATTTTTTTCCCTAGTCAATGTATGTCGATATAGCTGCACAGAATATCATACAATTGGAATCAGGAGCTGTCATTAAGGCAACTATTTTTAAAAGTTTGTCCAGCATTTATTCAGTTTTTTGGTCACACAGAACCAGAATGCCATTGAGTAAATATGTAAAAGCTGTTATGACAAAGTCCAAGGATCCCCTCATATGTTTGTCACAGAGTAGGAGAATTTCTTAGAGTTAGAATAATTCTTCAAACTTCAGGTGGGCCAGTGGCTGGGGAATCAATGGTAAAGAGTATGAAGAATTTTGTTAGGGTTGAATTTATTTTAATGAGATTTGGTTTGCATATAATTACTGTGCAGCCGTGTATCAGTGAGTGCACATGACTGAGTAAAGAACAGGTCAAAGTAGAATTATATTTAAAAAAAACAAGAAATATTTGAAAATAAAAATGGAAATTTGCAGAAAAATTAGCAGCTTAGAAAAAATTTATATTACTTTGCTCTGACAATGTTAGCAAATACCACCAAACTGAAATTTAGCATTTCTATTTGTATGGTTTTAAAATACGACAATACTGGATGCCTGGGTGGCTCAGGTTAAGCAACTGCCTTTGGCTCAGGTCATGATCCTGGAGTCCCGGGATTGAGTCACACATTGGGCTTCCTGCTCCACGGGGAGTCTGTTTCTCCCTCTGACCTTCTCCCCTCTCATGCTCTCACTCACTCTCTCTCTCAAATGAATAAATAAAATCTTAAAATATGACAACACTAATTTTCTCTCGTGTTCTCAAAGGTAAAAAAAATTTTTTTATATTGCTGGTAAACAATTTATATCCCTACGTGTCTCTACTATTAACAGCTTGAATGGTTAGATTACATTGCGTGTGTGTGCGCGTGTGAGGGGGAAGGGGAGGGGTAGAGGGAGAGGAAAAGAATTCTCACGCAGACTCCCTGCTGAGCATGGACCCTGACACAGGCAGATCTCACAATCATGAGATCATGACATGAGTGGAAATTAAGAGTCAGATGCTTGGGATGCCTGGGTGGCTCAGCTGACTGGGCGTCTGCCTTCAGCTCAGGTCGTGATCCCGGGGTCCTGGGATCAAGTCCCATGTTAGGCTCCCTGCTCACTGGTAAGGCTGCATCTCTTTCTGCCTGCTGCTTCCCAGGCTTCAGCTCTCCTACCCTCTCTCTCTCTGACAAATAAATAAACAAAAGCTTAAAAAAAAAAAAAAGAGAGAGACGCTTAACCGACTGAGCCACCCAGGTGCCCCACACAATGGCATTCTTTAAAAAAAAATTAAAAAGCACACTGAGTTAATTCTTGGTATAATAATTGTGGTAAAATAAATTTTGATAAAAGTCAATCTGAGCTGAAGTTTATGATGGATTTTATTTATTGACAGAACTTTCACTAATAAAGTCTTAGAGTAACCTGAATCCTGCAAATGTTTGTAAATTTTTTTTTAGATTATATATATATTTATTTGACAGAGAGAGATCTCAAGTAGGCAGAGAAGTAGCCAGAGGGGGGAGGGGGAAGGAGGCCCCCTGCTGGGAAGAGAACCCTACGTGGGGCTCAATCCTAGGGTCCTGGGATCATGACCTGAGCCGAAGGCGGAGGCTTAACCACTGAGCCACCCAGGGGCCCCATGTTTGTAAATTTTTGACATGATACTGACTTACGAAATTTAAAGCTATTTATTATATATAATCTTTAATTTCTTATTAAGCATTAGTGTTTTCAAGCAGGAAACACTTGTCCCTACATCCCCCAACCCAACGTTTAGTTCTAGAAGCATGTAGAAAAAGGTAATTCCCGAGTATACATATATCCTCACCTTGCAAAAGATACTCAGAACAAGTTTCTAAATAGCATCTCACATATGCAAAACTAAACAAGGGCAAAATAAAATGCCTGGCTGCCAGACTGATACCCAATGCTGAGTACTGCTGTTTGTTTTGGAAAAGTATTTGGAGGAGAGCTAGGTTTGATGATGGTTAACTTTCTAAGATTAGATCACTAGAAAAAAGAAATTCTGTTCAAGTCCAGAAGGTTTTATTTTCAACTTCTTTGATCAGGTCACTAGAAAAAGTAAATTTTGTTCAAGTCCAGAAGGTTTTATTTTCAACTTCTTTTTAAAATGGATTCTTCAGTCCTGCCAGTATAAAAGCAGAACTAATAAAATTACAACTCTTTGAAGCAAAGCCTTACTGAAAGTTACCCACAAGAGAAAACAGCATGAAATAGAGTTCTCCTAACAGGCAACCTGGATTTTGCAGAAACATATTAACAGGCTATTTTTAAGGTTTTTTTTTTTTAAGATTTTATTTATTTATTTGTGTGTGTGTGTGTGTGAGAGAGAGAGAGAGAGAGAGAGAGAGAGAGGACACATCAGCGAGGATGAGGGGCAGAGGGATTGGGAGAAGCAGGCTCCCCACTGAGCAGGGAGCCGGATGTGGGCCCAGGACCCCGAGATCATGACCTGAGGTGAAGGCAGACATTTAACCAACTGAGCCACCCAGATGCCCTAGGTTTTTGAAATATGAATGGAGACTTATTTTACCAGATATTAAAGTATATTCTTATCTTTCAATAAGGAGAACTCTGTGCACCAGATACAAGGATAAGCTTATCACTGGAACAGAATACACATCTCTAAGCAGGCCCTCAATGATACAGGAGAAGATTATATAACGTAATTAACGCCTCTCAAAAGAGTAGGGGCAGGAATGATCAGAGGGAAACCTAAGATTCTGTTGCTCAATATGTGCCAGAATCTTGCAAAGTGGTGGTAAGTGAATTTTTGAAAAGTTTTTTGAGTGACTGCAACACACTTTCCTCCTTCAGAAAGAACCACTGCAAATAAAGGGAGACATCACGAAAAGCCTAGGGGAAGGAAGGGATGGATTAATAAAAAGTGCTGTGCTTATTAATAAAAAAGTCAGTTTATAGCCTTACCTCATGTCACACACAAAACATTATAAAGATTATATATAGACTGTTGCATGTAAATAATGGAACCATGAAAAGATTTAAAAATAAGTGACTGGGAAAGAACTTCCTATTAATCAAACAACAGAAATAACTATAGGGAGAATGCATAGCTTATTTTTTGGTCAAAAACCGCACACAAACATAAATGCAAAAGCTCAGAGTGGCAAAAACGTTCACAACAGTTGTGACATCTACAAGGAAAGCCTTTTAGGTCAGGCACCAACAGATGCCATAACTTGCCAAGAAACTTCTATTTTTTTCATCAGAATAAAGTATTCAAAACCCAGAATATAATCGGAATTGTGTCAGCTGAGACAGAAACTAAGGCATGCTCTCACATTGGCTGAGGCCACGTCTTTTTTCACAGCGACGCGGCCCCGGTGAGCACACACATCGGTATGTGGCTGCGGCAGTACGTCGTCGGTTCAGTCTGGTTTGCAGACACACACCAGCGCTGGCTGGGGGATGGTAACAGACTCAGAGCTGGAAAGGAAGTGCTAGGTTTGTCCTAAACTTCTGCTATGCCTATTTCCCCCCTTTCAAGTTCACATGCAAGAAAATGAGCAGCAAAGTCGGAGATATTTGTGTGCGCCTTTTACGCTGCTAGGCTCTGGACACACATGATCATCACTTAAACTACACTGCAAGTGGTGTCAAGAAAACTGCCTTTTTCATAGGAGGGGATGTGAGTTAGTAGGCTGTGACTCTACAGAAACTGTCTCTGCTAAGACAATGCTTTTTGTTTTCATTTCCGTCTGCCCAAGCCCATGGTTAACTACTGAGATGTCTTAAAAAAACAAAAAACAAAAACCCAAAACCCAAAATTGGTAATAACATGTATTTGGGACAAAAAATTCTGTTTACCACTCATCCAAATTGTGTGCAGTCAAAAAGCCAACATCTTAAAGGCTGGTTCTCTAGCTGTGGCACATTTGCCCACTCCGGGAAAGCTCTGCCTGAAACACGGACAGTAATCTAGTACAAGAGCCTACAGGTGGAATGGGGAGGGGGGGTCGAATAAAGGTTTAGAGTACTCGCCCTTAATTTTGCTTCTAGCCAAAGAAAGGCATCAAGAACCATCCTAAGATGAGATCTGGAAGAACTTTCTAATTATGGTTTGAGTACAGGTATGGATGAGGCAGAGAATCTCTTTTTGCTTTAGGAAGTCATACAGTTACTGCAGGGTCCACAGTCAACTTCTACACAGTTCTATTCTGGTGGGTTCATTCCACGTATCATCTTTCTTTAGTTCTAAAACATTTCAAGCATCCAAAAAAAAGGGGGAAGACGCAACATAGCCAGCAGCAAGCACCCATCACCCAAACTGAACAGATGTTAACATTTGGCCCTACTTGCTTCACTGTTCTCTTGTACCCAGACATAACCCCCAAGGCTAGCTTCACTAAAGCTCATCCTGAGGTATCCTCTTTCCCCAAGTTAGTAGTGTCATTCTGATGCGCATTTTTCTTCTTTTATAACACGGTATATATATCGATATATATATCGATATATATATCGATATATATATATCGGTATATATAACGATAGGTATTAGTTTTTGTTTATTTATTTATTTTTAAATTTTTTTTATTTTTAAAGATTTTATTTATTTATTTGAGAGAGAGACAGTGAGAGAGAGCATGAGCAAGGAGAAGGTCAGAGAGCGAAGCAGACTCCCACGGAGCCGGGAGCCCGATGTGGGACTTGATCCCGGGACTCCAGGATCATGACCTGAGCCGAAGGCAGTCGTCCAACCAACTGAGCCACCCAGGCGTCCCTAGTTTTTGTTTTTTAAAACGGACACGAGTATCTTACTACTGCATCCTTTTGTAACTTTTTCACTCAATTTCTGTTTGTGCTGATATATGTAGGTCTCCTCACTCACTACACTGATACACAGGGTTTCACTGTGGGAACAAAAAATAGCTCAATTCTCCATTTCACCTGACAGTGGGCCCTTAGGTGGTTTCCACTTTTTCACTATTAGAAACCACAGTCTCCTGTATGCCCTGGGCACATGCGTGAAATTTCTCTATGGCTGACTCCTAGAAGTAGAAATGTTTGCTCATAAGGGTATGCACATTCGCAATTGATCTCTGTTGTGACAAACTGCTCTCCAAAGTGATTTTATCGATGTATATACTTCTCCCAACTAGTGAGAGACAGGACTTGGGACATGAGTCTAGTGAGATAGGAGTTGTTTCCCAATACTTGGTTTTGTCATTTTTACTAAATTTAGTCCATCTAGTAGGCGTGAATGGCATCTCCCTGTGGTTTTTAATTTGTGCTTCCCTGATTAGAACTGAAATGGAGCACTGGCTCATGTTTTGTCCCCCCTGCCCCATTCAGGTTTCTTCTTGGGTAAATGGCCTGTTTGTATTGGGACCTCTCCCCCCTTAATTAGTTGCTGCTTCTTTACTCATTTCTTTCAAACTGTTGAAATAGCACGTATTCTGGATACTAATCTTTTGTTGTTTATATGGGTTGTTAATCACTTCTATCAGTGTGGGCCTTGCTTTCTCCTTTCCTTATGGTTTCTTTTGCCAGACACCACAAACAAAGTAAGATGTTTTCTCTTTCGCTTTAAAGAAACTTTCTAGGAAAAAATGTAGATAAACCCTGGCCTTTTGATATACAGCTCTCAAAGACCATGCTAAAGAATTTGCAGAGAGAAATATGATTAGCTTGGCATTTCATAAATGGAGTCCAGATGAGACATTCCCTGAGAACACAGAAATGTTTTCTTAAAATACAAAATTCAAACACCTGAGAACAGACGTGCAGATGATTTGAAAGCACAGAACATCTCCTGGACCAGGAGAAGAGTCTTGAGCATTGGAACAATATCCCCCTCCCATCACAGTTAGGCCATAGTGGGGATCATGGTGGGCTGGATTCAATAGGTCTTCTTGGCCCAATGACAGTAAACATTATTAAATAACAGAACTGAGAGTCAGCGTACCAGCCAGGTCAGAAGGGCAGCCCTTGCAGCGAGATTGCCCAAGTTCAATGTCTGGCTCTACCACTTACTATATAACCTTGGACAAGCTCTCTTCCTTCTACTGAGAAATTGCTTCCTTCTACTCTTCCTTCTACTTTTTATTTGTTTTTTCTATGAGAAAATGCCTTCTCCTGTTTTTCCTTACTTCCTTCTATTCTTCCTTCTACTGAGAGATTGCTTCATATGAGTTAGGAGTACCTAACTCATAGTGTTGTTATGAGGACTAAACGAGCTAATAAATATACCTGGCCAGGAAGAAACATTCAATATATGTTATCCAAATACTCAAATGTCAAAATGGAATGGCCAGAAGCTGAAGGTAAACCTTGGAACTAGGAAGAGAGGCAGTGGAAGCTGATCTGGAAGCAAGTGAGGTGGGAGGGAGGTTGGGAGGAACTCACGAAGGGTAATTCAACTTCAGCTTTCATGAATAACAGTACTGCCCAGGACAAGAGCGGTAACAGACTGATCACGGGCTCAACAGAACCATGCTCTGGAAGTTGAATAAGCAGAAGAGGACAGTGAGGGCACCTTGCAGGATACCAGGAAAAGAGCTGGGAGAATGAGATTATGTAGCCTTACAGCAAAAGACTAAAGAAAAGATATTACAGCAAAAATGTGTGTGTGTAGTTCCAGAGAGCAAGGGGAAAGGATCGGTGAAGGATGGGAGTTGCAAGAGGCACATCTCACCAGATCATGAGAGAGGGTTTCTAATAATTACAGATCTCAATTGAAATAGAGAGCTGGTGACTTACTTGCTAATCGAAGCGTTTCAATATAGTATGGATCCCCAGCAGGCTGGGAAGGTAGCAAAGTATTTTCGGCATTTAATAGTTTGGATGAGATGTTCTTTAGATCCTGTTAATAGAAATTTTGGATCTTGCAGAACATTCACTGCGTCAGCGGCTGGAAAGTAGGGGCCACCTGCAGTCCAGTTGTGCCCTCATATGCTAATACAGTAATGCCCTCAGGGCAACTCAGGTGCACGTACGGGGGCTGCTGCTTGATGTACGGTCCGCGGTCCCCAAGCAGTTTCCCTCAATCTTCTTTTGTAGTGAATTTGACCTGTGTCTCTTGCTCAGCACGTAGTAGGCATTTTTATTGCTAGAGAGATTGCTTAAACTAGATCTAAAATAAGCTGATGGATTTTAGGAGCTTTGTGACATTCATGTTAGGTGCTTAGGTCTCTGTGCTTTCTTACAGACCCCTGGTTTTGCTCAGCAATCAGAGCGGCTAAATGGGTCACCACACTGCATTCTGAAATGGCAACAAGGCACTAAACCTGGCTCAGTAGCATGAACTCAGGTGGGAATGGTAATCACTCTAATGGGTTATATTTTCAGATTTTATCCAATGGCAAACTTCTGGGCCAAGAGATTTTAATGCCTTCCGTTAATACCACTGGAAATGCTGCTACAGGCCCTTTCCTGTTACAGACATTTCCTTTCTACAGTTCCTGCCTCTTCTCGTGTTCTATTACTTATTAAGATTTTCTAGGACCCAGTCTCCCACCTCTGCTTTGTTCCTTTCCTGTACACAGCAGCACCTCTTTCTCTTCCTCAATTCAACTTTTGCTGTTTTCCTACTTTCTCTTTAAAGTGCCTTTCTCACAATTTAGTGCGGTGTTCTCTTGTGTGTCCCCTGATCTGTCAGAAGCAGAAATGCTGTAAATTGTTTGTACTCACAAGAAAAACACTGTTTCCTCTATATTAAAAACAACTTTCAGCTGGTTGCAAAGGGAACTGATGAGGTTTGCATGCATGTTCATATTCAGTTCCCCTTTGTGGCCAGTGAGTCTTGAAAAACACTGGAACACACGGGTCAGCTCGTGTTGGGGACGATTGCAGAGGTCCAAATATATGTGGCAACTAGTGCAAGGAATAAGCTAAGTAAGTGAATGTGGGTCTCATGCTCTGATAGTTTCCATTTATGATCCTGCAAATAAAGAAATTTTGAGTAGTGAGTACAAACCAGCATGCTGCTGGTGGTGGTGGTGGGGGGAGCTACCAAAGGGGTGAGCTAGACTAATTGTCATCCCACATCCTTCTAGGCTTTAGTATTGGAGAGGTCAATGAATTTATCCAGCTTTCAGGATCACACTAGCAGAAACAGACTTTTCTTCTAGTTTTACTAAAAAGCTAGAATCCATTCTGGAAACAGATGCTTAAAAAACAAGATTTTATTTATTTGAGAGAGAGACAGTGAGAGAGAGCATGAGAGGGGAAAAGGTCAGAGGGAGAAGCAGATTCCCCTTGGAGCTGGGAGCCCGATGTGGGACTTGATCCCGGGACTCTGGGATCATGACCTGAGCGGAAGGCAGTTGCTTAACCAACTGAGCCACCCAGGTGCCCAGATTCATGATACTTTTGATGCACTTCGTAATATAAGAAATAATCAAAACAAAACAACAGCTCCAAGACCCAAGTGGGACAGAGTGGGCAGCTCTTTACAAAGTAAACTCAACTTTTCTTTTTGAAATATTGCCCAAGAAGCCATGAACTCCGAGGTACACATACTATATTAATCCCCAAGGAAAGAGCCAATGCAAAGGCACTTCCAGGGAAAGATATAAAAAATTAGTTAAAACGTTACCACTGCAAGCACATTAAAAAATGTGGTAGATTAAAATTCTCCACAGCTCCTCCCATTCAGAGGTGGAGTCTTTTGCCCACCTCTTGAATTTGAGCAGATATGTGACTTGCTCTGACCGATAAAAGGTGGTGGACATTGCAGGACATCTGAGCAAAACCTTCAGAGGCCTTGCAGCTTCCAGATTTGCCCTCTCGGAAGCGGAGACCATCACATTAGAAACAAACCCAATAGAAAGATCACATGGAAACAGACGCTCGGCCTGCATAACCATCCCAGCTGGGGCTCCAGACACAAGAGTGAGGCCATCTTGGACCACCCAGTCTCAGCTATGCTGCCAGATGACTAAGAAGTTACAGAGCTGCACTGATGATCCCAGGTAAGAATGACAGAAAAACCGCCCAGCTGAGCCCAGAACAAATCGCAGAACTGAGAGCTGTCCTAAGCCACCAAGTCTGGGGGTGGCAAGAGATAAATGATGCACATAAAATATCAAAGAAAAGTATGCATACTATTTCTAAAAAGGCAACAATGAATACACAGTGAGCGATTTCACTAACAAGAGAGACAACGCCTTGAATTCTTTTACTTGAAAGCTGTGTGTGAGAGGAAGACATAAAGAGACACCTATTTTCCAAACCACTGCAGGGTGGGGAATGGTAGGTTATTAAAGATTTTTTTTAAAGATTTATTTATTTATTTGACAGACAGATCACGAGTAGGCAGAGAGGCAGGCAGAGAGAGAGGGAAGCGTGTTCCCTGCTAAGCAGAGAGGCCAATGCGGGGGCTCGATCCCAGGACTCTGGGATCATGACCTGAGCCGAAGGCAGAGGCTTTCACCTGCTGAGCCACCCAGGTGCCCCAGGGTTATTAAGATTTAAACCAACCATGTGTTCTCTGAGATAACAACAAGCATATGCTCCCCACTGACGGAAAGAAGGGAGGGACGCCTGGGTGGCTCAGTTGGTTAAGCAGCTGCCTTCGGCTCAGGTCATGATCCCAGCGTCCTGGGATCGAGTCCCACATCGGGCTCCTTGCTTGGCGGGGAGCCTGCTTCTCCCTCTGCCTGCCATTCTGTCTGCCTGTGCTCGCTCGCTCTCCTCTCTCTGACAAATAAATAAAATCTTTAAAAAAAAAAAAAAGAAAGAAGGGAATAATGGGGCAACAGCTTAGGGGGTTTCTTAAGTGAAAGGATCTTAGGAGTCCGAGGAAGGACTAAAGGGGACACAACAGGGACTACACTGTCTTCATTAGCTGAAATAGGCTTTAAATCACATTTATTAATAGACAAGTTTTCACTACAAGCCTTTCAGTATTCTTTGACTTTTGAAACTATGTCCTTGAATCGCTGTGATTAGGAGAAAAGCTAAATAAAACTAGAAGAGATGACTACAACTTTCACATACTAAAATGTCAGACTTTCTTTTTTACTGCTCAGGTGATTGTAGTTGTGTTTTATAAAGGCAACTCTTATGGTAATCGCTGGTACAAAACAAAAAAGTACCCAAAGGACATATCCTGTTAAAGGCAGATGACTGGTACTGGCTTTTCATCTTCAGGATGAAATCGTTAAGGAAATCGGGGTGAAATCATGAAAGGAATCCTTGCCCACACAATTACTGTTACTCTCTCACATTTAAAGTGTTTTTTAGCTAGTTAAATAATGACGTTTATCATTCTGTTAGAACTTAAAAACAAACAAACACACACAACTTTTAAATGGTTTTAAGTTTCTGGCTGGAAAACAGAGCAACGCTGACAGCTCCTGCTTCAGTCTTTCATTGCGAGAGGTTTACCCAGGGCTGGTAATACACTGCCCTCTGCTGGCCACGGCGCTGCCAAAGGAACGAGCTGCAGGCTTTGCAGCGAACATCAAACTGCGGTTTTTCTCTTTTCCAATTTTCTATTCCAGCTATTTCCAGAGGTACGTCACTCCGTAGGACTTAGGTTTCCTGGCCTCAATGCTTTACTTGTTGTTTATTAAAACAGCATATTTTAGGCTGGTTTTTGATGGAGGACAGGGAAGAGAAAATCTGGTAATATTAGAAGCTATGCCACAGATGGCACTATTTGAGAATTAGCTCAACACCAAGACTTGTTTAGAGTGACGCCTTCAAGTGACCACTTCAAATCTAATTTATCTGCGTCCATCAGCACAAGAACTGACTTAGGTGAGCATCATCCGTGACTGCTAAAATCAATGGACTGAAAGGGCAACAATACATATTCTCAAAATAGGACCCTCTGATTACTTACCAGCTACAGATGGAAAAAGGCACCTCTACAATGGGGAGTTGGCAGGAGTTAATAAACTTCCAGACTGAAAACTGCAGACAGGTGTATAAGTGAGGTATGTTTTTGGTCACTGGGGATACTGGGTCACCTTACCCCACACCATCAACCAGACTCTGGTGGCAGCCAAGAATATGGGCTCTGAAGTCACACTGCCTGGGTCCAATTCTAAGCCCTACACTATGGCGGTTCTACTAGCATCAGCATTATTTCTCTTCTGTGGGCCTAAATCTCATCTAGAAACTGGTAGTTAGGATGGCATTTAGCTCAGAGATGGTTTAAAAACCGATCGAATATATACAGGAAGCACTTCAGTAGCTGCCATTTATAAGCTTCCTAACAAATGTGGTTCTCAGGAAAGCTTGTTACTTCAGTACTTGGGGCTCTTAAGAGAAAATGAACCCAGACACTGAGATACAGGCAGTAAGACAGGTACGTAACTGCCCCTCGCCTTCCCTTCACATACCTGTTTTGTCCCTTGAATAAGAACAGGAAGTGACATGGAGCAGGGGACTTAACCTCAACACAACAGTATCTAGATATCCAAAAGAAATGATTGGTAATAAACTGGCCAGGAAACCTTGGTCTTGGGAAGAAAGGGACAGTGTGAGTTCCAGGGAACTGATATAGGATGCCTTTTTGGTTCTCCAAATCTCACTGCAGTCTGATGTGCTGTTTCCCAGGGCAGAGGTGTAGGGATGTATCTTATTCCTGGGGCAATATGATGGCCTAAATTATTTTTAGAATTCTATCATCAAAGGTTTCATTTTCAGAAATTTTTCTACTTTTGCCTTTTCAAAAGACCCTTTTTAAAAAAGTTTGAGAGAGAGAGAGAAAAAGAAAGAGAGCAGGGAGAGGGGCAGACGGAGAAGCAGACTCCTGACTGAGCAGGGAGCCCAATGTGGGGCTCAACCCCAGGACCCCCGGATCGAGCCAAAGTCAGGAGCTTAACCGACTGAGCCACCCAGGCGCCCTTCAAAGAACCTTTAAAAAAAAAAATGGTAGGTTCTGAAGCAGGATATGAATTAAACTTAACTGACTCAAAGATGTTGAAATTCAAAATCTGACTGTCCTCAAAAAGATTTTTGCCTCATCTAATCCAATGCTCAAGTTTCTTCCCTTCCCCAAACCTATTTCCCATCTGCTTCCCTCTGCTGCTTCAGAGGGCATTCCAGTTCTTATGGCCGCCACCGAGACTGCTACAGTGTTATTGTGGTATGCGATTCTAGAAGACCACATCTATCCGGTGCACACAAACCTATATGTAGAGACAAAGCCAAAGGCAAAGCATAATGAAACTTTGATTAGTAGGTCCCTCTATGTTTTGTCAGTGGACCTTCCTTACGGAGCTAATCAGTTTTCTGCATGATGATAAACTTTCAAACTCTGGACTACAATTTCTGCTGTTTTAAAAATAGTTCTTGAGGGAGATACTCCCACGATATGCTGAGAAATCAGCTCTTCCAAGCAGAAGTTCTTGAAACCCTGATTAAGGGTGGGACGGCCTGAAGTACAGCTGCTCGAGCAGCAGCAAGGGCCTGCGAGCAGTGCCGTGGGGATGGGGCTGTGGCTAGACACCACATCCTGAAGGGAGCAGGGGGCTCAGCGAGCCTTGAACAAACCACAGCTTTGAGTCAAAGGTCTGTGTTTCACTCTTCAAGGTGACCACTGTCTCGGGTGTGCACTGAACTGGATAAAAGGCTTCCACTGCCCCCCCCTTTTTGGAGTACCACTTATCTTTTGAATGTGCTGTTCTTACACAGACTGTGTGAGGCCTATCTGCTCTGCCTGCATGCCAGCCTCCCGATGGCCCGAACTGCGGACTGGTCAGTAAGAGTACTCAAAAAGGCGAACCACAGCTAGTTTGGACACCAGCCTTAAATAATTGTGTAGCTGGAGCAATGAGGTTCAGGTATGAGTGATGTGTCTTAGATGTCCTTTGCATTTTGGCTCTGATGGAAAGTGATGAGGGACCCTATTCCTGATCCCTATAATCCCTGTGAGTCAGGAAAAGTCTCGTGCACCCTTGCTGTATACAGTTCACCACAGACTGTCAAAATAAATTACCACCTGCCTGTCCTCTGAACCATTCTTACTGAACGACTCCACATGGGTTCTGGGGCCAGAGTGAAACACTCCCTTGACACACACACACACACACACACACACACACACACACGTATCTCCAAAGCGGGAAACTTAACACAAGGCAGGGCTTGTATTCTGGGGGAACTACTCTAACACCTTGAGAGGTAAATCCTAAGGGTCCGAGCAGAACACTCAGGGGATCAGTTTTTGGCAGATGATGTAGGAAAGAATTAGAAGTGTTGGACAAGAGCATTTGCACTTGGATAACAGAAGAGGAACCTTGCAGAAGATATGGATGGGAAAGATGAATGATAAACCAAAGAGAAAGACCGGTGGCCTGAGTGAGAAAAGTCCAAGGGGCCACGTGTACACAGCACTTGTAATCCTTGAAATTTCCACCCGACAAGTTGTATTTTGGCTAATTTTGTATGCTCTGACATTTATGCTTTTCGACCAGTTGTAGTAGTTCTTAGAAAAACATAAATTAGAAAATTCCTTATATTTCAGTTAAGGAATTCAAAAATTGCCTCAATCAAAAAGAATTTATACTGCTATCGATGAGATACAGCTTAGCTTAAAGTTCAAAGCTTTCAATGATTAGAAAATCGGACTTGATTTCTCCCATGGTCAATTCTGCTACTTTAGAGCATAGGACGGGAAGCCCTGTTTGAAGAAAGTAAAAAGTATTCAGAACTTGACCCCAGTTTACTTACCATAAGTACTACCTGGTACAACTAACTGAACCCTGAGAAAGGCCAGTAATTTCTGCTTTCAACGGCAGAGGAAGAGATTGAAAAAAAAATAAATACACATGCTTTCAAGTTCATTTACTTGTTGTGTTGCCTTGGGCACACAATTTAACCTCTTTGGAACTCAATTTCCTTACATGTGAAATGGAACCTCTACCACCCATTGTTAGAGTTCTTACACGTAAAATGCTCTGCCCAGTCCCTACCTAGCACAGAATTATAGCTTAGCATGTGTTCCCTTTCCTTCTAGCTCCTTTGGCCTTCCAGAACAACTATGATTCACTGTTTTCTCCTCTTTCTAATTTGTAGAGCATCTAAAGTCTCTATCACACATCACATTATTAATCTGAATTCTTGGCTTGCTTGTGGAATCGCTCCTGATTTTCTGGAAACCCTATGTTAGCCTGTGGCTAATACACTTCTGTGACTTCCACACACCACTAGAAACACACTAGGAACTTCAATAAATACTCATTAAATGAACTGCACTGGGGTTCCTGGGTGGCTCAGTGGGTTAAAGCCTCTGCCTTCGGCTTAGGTCGTGGTCCTGGGGTCCTGGGATTGAGACCCGCGTTGGGCTCTCTACTCAGCAGGGAGCCTGCTTCCCTTCCTCTCTGCCTACTTGTGATCTCTGTCTGTCAAATAAATAAATAAAATCTTTTAAAAAAATAAACTGCACTGTTTAATACAGAGCACTAAAAATCAATAAGAGACAGGAAGAAATGACAGAACATACACCAATCCAGGCATTCTTGCTCGATAAATGATCAGCTGCCTGACAATCATTTTAAGAAGTACTTTTGACTCTTTCCTAGTCCAATGGTTGACTGACATCTTGTGGTAGCCAGCTACCAAGATGGCTCCCAATGATCACCGTCTCCTGCTATCTACCTCTTCATACTGAATCACTGCTGGCTCTGTGTGACCAAGAAAATACTGCAGAAGTGACAGTGCTGACTTCAGAGGCTAGATTAAACAAAAAAAAGATATTGCACCTATGGTCTTGTTTTGAGTCACTTGCTGTATGTGTGTGTGTATGTAAGCCAGTCATCATGTTGTGAGGACAGATGGCTGCATGATCTTGGGCAATTTATGTGACCTTTCTGAGGTTGTTTTCCTCACCTTTAAATTGAATATATTTTGTACTATTTATTTCACAGTGTATTGTGAAGATGAAATAAGACAAAACACAGACCAGGATGCCTGGCATATAATAAGCTTTCATTAAGTGTGGCTACTACTGGTGGTGGTGGGAGAAGCTACAGGAATTGACTGGATGTGAGATGTGAAGGAAAGAGAGGAACCAGGATAATTCCTAGGTTTTTGGCTTGAATAATGAGAAAGTGATGCTGTCATTTACTGAGTCTGGGGACAATGGAGGAAACGTAGGGGAGGGCAAGAGCGGTCTCTCTGTCTCTCTCTTTTTTTGACTAAAGGGGCTTACGCCTCAAAGTGGTAATATTAAAATGATCTCTCAATCACTTATAAACAGCATTCCACTTCCATTCTCTAAATTAGTTCAAACGGGTTTTTGTTCTAAGTGATTCCTTCCTGGGACATGAGAAATTGATGAAGTAAAAATAATAGGAATTCCAGAGAGGCCAAATTACTGTGCAGTCCATGGCCACACAACCCCGGATGAGTCACTGTCCTTAATGAAATAATAGCAAGCATGACAAAGATGAACAGCAGCAGAACAAAATCCACTTAAGTAGTTCTCACTTTTGTTTTACAGAGAACAATTATGCAAACAGTAGGGAGGACTTAAGCAATCAACACGAAAAAAGATACACATTGGGGGTTATGAGAAATGGCAAGGTCCTTCTATTAATTTTTTTTTTAAAGATTTTATTTATTTGTCAGAGAGAGAGGGAGAGAGAGCAAGCACAGGCAGACAGAATGGCAGGCAGAGGCAGAGGGAGAAGCAGGCTCCTGCTGAGCAAGGAGCCCGATGCGGGACTCGATCCCAGGACGCTGGAATCATGACCTGAGCCGAAGGCAGCTGCTTAACCAACTGAGCCACCCAGGCGTCCCATCCTTCTATTAATTTTAAATGCAGATTTACTGATAACTGAAGTGCTCAAGTTTGATGAAATTAGATTTCTGTTCCCATTCTCTGACTCCCTCCTGATGGTTTCACTACACAAGGGAGGGTAGTGTGTGACGCTAGTCTGGCTCCTCAGCTGTACCCTGAGCTTTCAGTTAGTTACTAGTTCCTAGGCTCATTACATGATCCTATATATAAAACTGGATTCTTTATAGCATGATGTAACTATTCATTATATCCGAGGAATATTTGGTCTTCAGATTCTGGCACTTTCTGGGATTCCCCAAAGCCTTTATGAAATGCTCCAAACCATGGACACTAATTTGAATCTGAATGGGGGCTCACAGGGTAGTTGGAAGTAGAATGGGTTAGTTCACTTGGTAACCTAGTTGGGACCCAAACTCGAGTGCAGTCTGTATTTACTTACAGTGTGCTACGCTGGGTCGCACTTCTTGACTTTTCAAAAAAAAAAAAAAGACTATTTTTGTGGAGGAGGGGGCAAGCACTAGTGGGTGGGAGGGACAGAGGAAGCAGACTCCCCACTAAGCAGGAAGCCTGATGTGGGACTGGACCCCAGGACCCTGAAATCATGACCTGAACGGAAGGCAGACGTTGAACCGACTGAGCCACCCTCAGATCAGGTGCCCTGGATCTCACTCACTTCTTTATCCTTAAAATGAAGGGTTTGTTTCCATAGACGATCATGAAGTTCTATTCCAGCTCTGTGATATCTGATTTCAGTAAGCCGCTACTGGTAAGAAAACTTTGGGTTTGTTTCCTTTTATTCTTGATAAAGATGAACTGTAAATGAACTATCCACAAGCGATTTTACAGACAAGTTTGCACTAATATTTTCTTGGGTGAGTATGAAGTGGTTCCCTCTACCACTGTGATGTATAAAACTAACTACGGGGACTAAACCTTTGAACTTAACTTCAGCCAAGCATGCTAATATAAAGCTCCTTGAGGTAGAACTGGTTCATAAAATAATCATAAGGAAGTACAATATATATATTGTCCACCAACTTCCTCCCACCACAGAAATAGAGAAATGAGGGTTTTTTTTGAGAGGTAGTTGCTACATTTACCATAACTATTCAATTTCTTCAATACTGTTTAATTTCCTTTTTCCCCTCACTGTAGTTGGTGTCATGCAAGAATCTGGTCGCACGGACTAGAACTGAAAGATACTGGATGGTCAGAGAACTTTAAGTCTGAAATTTTGCATCCCTGTCCTGAACAACAGAGCCTTGATTGGTGTAAACTACTTGTGCAGGTAAGACTGATCACTTACTTATAGCTTAAAAGTTAACTCTGTAAAAACTCTAACAGGACTAAAATGTTTAAATTTTGATAACTGATCATCAGAGTCTTTCTCCCTCCTTTTTGTTTGGAAGCATCTGCTAGTGTGAAATAGCAAAGCGAGGTGACAAGGGGAATACGATCTGTGAATACAGAAGTACTATTACCTTTTCAGATTTTAGTATATAACGCATTATCTACACAAGGCAGGGGTAGTGTTTTTCTTTACTATAACCATAAAAGGAAGTTCCATTTCTTTCTTGCCTTTTTAAAAAAAGTTTTTATTTATTTATTTGACCAAGAAAGAGAGAGAGAGAGAGAGAACACACACGGAGCCAGAGGGAGAAGCAGGCACCCCACTGAGCAAGGAGCCCGATGCGGAACTCAATCCCTAGGATCATGACCTGAGCTGAAGGCAGACACTTAACTGACTGAGCCACCAGGCACCCTGGAAGCTCCATTTGTTATAAAAAGATCTACTTGGATTGAATCAATTGTTCTTAGGAAATAAACTGGCTTATTTTACTCTCTATCTGACTGGTTTTAAATCAATATTAATCAGGCTTTATATATTTACAACTGAGAGTGCACTAATTGCAACCAGATTCCAATCTGCTGGGCTGCACTGCATTCAGATACATACTCACTCTGAAGCATCTGGACTGTTTTCTAAATAAAAATTGCAAAGAAACAAAATGATAGACACTGTTAGACATTAGTAAAGGGTCTCCGTACTGGAAGCTAGAGGCACTGTACAGACCCTCAGGCTTTCAAAGTCCTTGTGTGGGGATTGCTTGGTTTAAAAAATTACTTAAGGGGCACATGGGTGGCTCAGTGGGTTAAAGCCTCTGCCTTCGGTTCAGGTCATGATCTCAGGGTCCTGGGATCGAGCCCCACATCAGGCTCCCTGCTCAGCGGGAAGCCTGCTTCCCTTCCTCTCTCTCTGCCTGCTTCCCTTCCTCTCTCTCTGCCTGCCTCTTTGTCTACTTGTGATCTCTGTCTGTCAAATAAATAAATAAAATATTTCAAAAAATAAAAAATAAAAAAATAAATTACTTAAAAATTCTAACAGCATATTTGGGAAAAAACCTTCCCTATTTCTGTAATCCATGATGCAAAACTTAAAACTGTGACTCTGAAGAGGGGCAGAGTGAAATAGCTCAGAGGGGCTGGGGGCATATATGAAGGTAGATCCATGGCAACATTTTTGTGTTTATCAAAAGACCGAATGTGATTTAAAAAAAGGTTTAAAGAATCCCCACTCTAGATTTTTATGAAAGAGAATGTGGTACCTAGAAAGCTATGGTGATAAACACAGAGAAATGTGGCACATTCTGAATAAAGCTCATGATTCTTACTTGACCTGAATCCAATAACTTGTAATTCCCACCTGAAAGAAATAAGGAAGAACAAAATAATGAAAGAGAGTTTGTATGTGACTCTTCAACATTTCCTGTGTACCATCCGATGCAAGAAAGATTAAAAAAAAAAAGATTTAAAAATAAGACATGGGGCACCTGGTTAACTAAGTCGGAAGAGCATGTGACGCTTGATCTCGGGATCCTAGGTTCGAGCCTCGTGTTGGGTGTAGAGATTACTCCAAAAAAAATAAACTTAAAAACAAAAAATAAAACATAAAAAACAAAAACCACGCCTTTATTTATGCTGTGATTAAAATGTCTTCTAAAAAAATCACATTCTCTGAAAAAACAAGGTACTAAAATTATACACAAAGACACATGAGGGCACTCTAACCAACAAGCATAGCAACTACAGTTTTGGCACAGAATTTAAAGTAAACTTTAAAAAAAAACTGAAGTATGGTATTTTAACATTAAATATTTGAAAGAGGAAATTTCTGATGTCTTTTGGTAAAGACCTTGGGATTTTGATGTCTATCCTTGGTCACTATACTTGCCTTCTGTTTGAGTCAGGATCTTGTCTGAGTATTTGTGTGGAATTAAGTTTACTTCTGAAATGGAAAATGACACTATTCTAAGGGTATTAGATTACAGAGGGTGCTTTAACCTCATCCCGGAGAGAAGCCATTTTGAAAAGCATTTATGTACACTTTATGTACAATTAAGGTGGTAGTTAAAAGTCTTAAGTAGTAGGGTGGCCACAAAATACTTTTGTAACACTTTCCTTTGGCCAGTATGTATTGCTTTCATGTGCTTTAAAATATCTCAATTACCTTTCTAGGCAAAAAAACAATCAAAGAATGATAAATCTTGGGCCTTTAACTATTTGTATCAAATTTCATTTTTTATACAAAGGTACTGTCCACCATCAAGTCTTACTTGTAGTTCCACTGGACAACCGTGATTAGAAAAGGTAAGAAAGCATCTATATCCTCTCTTTCCACCCAATACATTTACATTACTATTTTATTTCATCCAATGCTTTCAAAAAACTATTCAGTTTAAATACCATCTATAATTTTAACATTAAATATCTGCCATTCTGTTCTAGCTCCTGAGACAAAATTCCAAGAAAATCTGATATAAATGAGCAACAATTCAACATGTATTCAACCATCCAGGATCTCTTCCCTGGCTTTGCCAATCATTTACACCTTCCTCTGCATCATTGGTCTCTTTGGAAATTCTCTCTCTCAATGGGTATTTTTAACAAAGATAGGCAAGAAAACATCAACGCACATCTACCTAGCACATCTTGTGACTGCAAACTTACTTGTGTGCAGTGCTATGCCTTTCATGGGTATCTATTTCCTAAAAGGTTCTCAATGGGAGTATCGATCTGCACAATGCACAGTGGTCAATTTTTTGGGAACTCTATCCATGCATGTAAGTATGTTTGTTAGCCTCTTAATTTTAAGTTGGATTGCCATAAGCCGCTATGCTACCTTAATGAAAAAGGACTCAGTACAAGAGACCACTTCGTGCTACGAGAAAGTATTTTATGGCCATTTACTGAAAAAATTTCGCCAGCCCAACTTTGCTAGAAAACTGTGTGTTTACATATGGGGAGTTGTACTAGGCATAATTATGCCAGTTATCATATACTACTCAGTTGTAGAGGCTACAGAAGGAGAGGAGAATGTGTGCTATAACCGGCAGACGGAACTAGGAGCCATGATCTCGCAGACCGCGGGCCTCATTGGAACCACATTTATCGGATTTTCCTTTTTAGTCGTACTAACATCATATTACTCTTTTGTCAACCATCTGAGAAAAATAAGGACCTGTACATCCATTATGGAGAAAGATCTGACTTACAGTTCTGTGAAAAGGCACCTTTTGGTCATCCAGATTCTACTAATAGTTTGCTTCCTTCCATACAGCATTTTTAAACCCATTTTTTATGTTCTACACCAAAGTGAAAACTGTCAGCGACTGAATTATTTAATTGAAATTAAAAATGTCCTCACCTGTCTTGCATCAGCTAGAAGTAGCACAGACCCCATTATATTTCTTTTTTTAGATAAAACGTTCAAAAAGACACTATATAATCTCTTTACAAAATCGGAATCCCCACATATACAAGCCTATAGTTGACTTCTGAATAGAAAACACCACCAAACAGAAAAGTGTTTATATGGCTACTAGGGATATTGAACTACATGATCAACAGGTCACAGCTTGCTTGAAAGCAGGCAGTAGAAAAACCTCTTCGGTTTTTAGAAACAATCATAAAATTCATTTTACAGCTCTACTAATACTGCAAGTTGAGATGGCAGAGCCTCTCAGAGGCAAAAGTCAAGCATATTAAAAGGATCTCACTGCATATGAAAGCAAAAGACCATTTTCTCTTTAAACGCAACTATGTATGCTTTTCTTTAAAACACAACAGGTCATGACTGCAGGATAAAGCAGCAAATGGTTTATAACTTTTCTGCTTTCTAGTAGTTGCAGTGTAAGGGCCCATCTATGGCTAGTGTTTTTTGGTAACTTTAAAAATGAGTAAAAGAAAAAAAGTGAATCAGAAATTATGTCGCTCAAGTCCTATCCAGATGTATGAATAGCAGAGTGTAAAAATCCAAGGTTTTATAAAGGCATTATCTTGTATCATCTGCTTATGTTACTGGGAGAAGCAATATTCATTGATTCCCATATTTATTAAGCCAGTGTTTTTATAAATATATTTGAATATTTGGATTAAGTTTGGTCAAAATAAAGAGCGAATATGATGTCATTATATGCCTATCTTTATCACATCTTGTAAATTTCCCTCTGTATTCAATATAAATAATGTAATTAATGACAAATGGTATCTGGCATGCAGATATGTCCAATTAATTTTTGTGCAATTAAATGAATGAATAGTAAGGGCAGTATAATAGTATTGTTGTTGAGAGATTGGTCTCGAGTTAGATTCCCTGGGTTCGGTCCTAGCTGAAGCTCTTATTTAGCCAGAGAATTCTCAGTAAACTACTTAACCTCTTCAAGTGTTAATTTCATCATTTGCAGAATGGAAAAATACTATGTAATTCATAGGTACTATTATTAAATCAGATGATGTTACTATTCTGAGTAGCTGTCATTCACTAAGCATTTGCTATGTGCCAGACACTCTGTTTATATGCTTTGCATGTATTTTAATCATCACCACCATAAAGGATGCCAATTTGCTGATGAAAAACCTGAAGTGCATAGATAAGTCACCCCAATTTTCTCCAGTACCTAAATAAATATTTAAACAGTAAGCATTTCTCGGTCATTTCTTTCTTTCATGTAGTCTCGTCAGCAAGATAAATGATGGGGACTATACTCTGTGCTATACACAGTCTAATTAAAAAAACATTTTTTTCATGTGTTTTATTTTCCCAAAAAGATCATAAGTGCCTTTTGAGCTGTACTCTGCTTTCAATTTCTATACCCACGGTACTTGCATTATCTGCTCAGATAAGAGCCAGACAAAAACAGTTAAATGAAACTGAAGTTGAATAAATGTTAATGGTAACCTCTTACTTCCTCAGAGACTGCTCAGAGACTCATTTATTCACTTCGTGGTCATTTCTTCGGTGATCGGAAAGAAGTGTAAAGTAAGTTCACATAGCACTTCTAAGCCTTTAATCTCATAGCATGTTTTGTTCCTGAATTAAAAAATGTAGAAACAATACACTTGTACAGATTCCCCAAGAGCCATGTGTTCAATGTCACCAGAGGTTTTTCTAACACATCTGCATAATTTTCATTAAAAAAGAATAGAAAACAAACAGTAAATATCACCCCCTTTTAGTGCAATGCTTAACTGAGAGAAGAAAATGTTCAGAAAAACAGTCTGAAGAAAATGCATGTTGGCTCCAAATGTTTACAGGGTACATGTATTCTTTTATAGCAGTGATCTGATCTCTGGCAGATTAATTTGCAGACACAAAGGCAGACCTGGGAACTCTAGGTTGATTCCCTAAGTGCTGGCTGTAAACAGAGGTGTCCAATCATTGCTTTCATTTTACATAAGTAATACAGTATTAAATCTCACCATATATATATATGGATGTGTGTGTGTGTGTATATCTATGTCTATATGTATACCTCCTCTAAAGATCATTATTAAAAACATCACTTTGCCTTGCCACAATTTTATGTAAAAGATATAAAATATTATCAAAGTAGAGTTTCCCACATTTAAAGAAGAGGAAAAGAGGTATGCAATTTCTCTTTAAGTTACTCATTCTGATAGAAAATTCCCATTTTAATTCTCTGTCCTGAGCTTATTATCACCATGCTCAACTTCACACCACAGATACTTTCCTGAACAGGTAATTGTAAAACATGTTGAATTTTTTTGTGTAATGAACAAACTGACCATTTAATGTTGTGGTAAATATTTTAGAGGAAACACTACTTTCTAAATTACTCTACCTTTAAAGTGTGGATTTCAGAAAAACTGTGCTCAAAAAACTTTTATTGTAATATTTGACACAAGATGTCATGTTGTATGTTAGCTTAGTTTCAGGTGCACAGCATAGTTGATTCGATAATTCTATACATTATTCAGTGCTCATCACGGTAAGTGTAGCCACCATCTGTGACCGTATAACATTACTACAATATTATTGGCTGTATTCCCTATGTTGCACTTCTCATCTCCATGACTAGTTTCTTTTGTAACAACTGGAAGTTTGTGCCTCTTAACCCCCTTCACCTGTTTCACCCATTCCTTCACTCCCCTGCCTTCTGGCAAACACTTGTTTGAGAAAAGCAAGGTTTTTAATGCGTGGGTTACAGCCAAACAAAATCGCAGAAGCTCCAAATGTCAGCCTGTTCGCCAAACAAGCTTCACTACAGAAAACAGGCATGACAAATATTTGTTTTCCCTTTTATCCTTTCCATATACACACTCCCATTAAGGTGGCTTTCAAACTACTCATTGGGAATACAACCATTAACAACAGATGAGCAGGGCGCCTGGATGGCTCAGTGGGTTAAGCCTCTGCCTTCCGCTCAGGTCATGATCTCAGGGTCCTGGGATCAAGGCCCACATCGGGCTCTCTGCTCAGTGGGGATCCTGCTTCCCCCTCTCTCTTTGCCTGCCTTTCTGCCTACTTGTGACTTCTCTCTCTCTGTCAAATAAATAAATAAAATCTTAAAAAAAAAAGAATAGATGAGCAAACTTATGGATAGACTAGTCAACCTGGAAGAGCTTCTACTTCCTGCGGTGTGGGAGGGGAAGATGTCAACCTTCTTTATTCGGTAAGGACTCTCCCAGCCCATCCTGGGCCTTGCAGGCTACAGAGTGGGGGTTGTCAGGAACAAATGTGGGAAGAAGACAAGCTGAAAGGAAATCTGGCTTGGCAAACTGCAAAAGCAGCACAGAGGGACACTGGTAATTTGCTAAGCATTTCAACCCTACCACCTAAAGCCATGGACCTTCCTCTGACTGCTCCCAAATTCAAATTGAATGGATACTGGTGGGAAGAGTTACGACAGCTAGAAAGGTTTTCTACCTGACATGAGAAAATGCTTTGGCCGTATCATACGTGCTCGCTACCCTGGCGCACAAGGACAGCAGTGGTGAAAGAATTCACATCTAATAAGCAAAAGACACAGACATTCTTTTTTTTCTTTCTTTTTTTTTTTTTAAAGTAATCTTTACTCCCAACACAGGGCTTGAACTCATGACCTCAAGATCATGAGCTGCATGCTTCCCCTGACCAAGTCAGGCTGGCGCCCCTCATTCTTGTCTTTCTAAATCAAGGAGATGATTTCTTTTTGGAACGGTGGGGTGGGAGTAGAGAAGCAAGGCAGTTAGAAACACAAGACAAATTTTAGATCTTATAATTCATGACGTTTTTCTAAGTACAATTATTAAAATCCCACATTCAAGCTAACCATGCATTATGTTCAATCTTGCTAAAGTAATGCAGAGGATGAATCAGTGTGTGTCTTATAATAAAGAATAACCCCCCCCACGTTTTCATTTTAATGAGAATTTCAATTTCTTGATACAATATGAGGGACTTCTGGGAAGTTGGGAGTAAGAGAGGTAGAAGAAATGTCAGCAACCAAGCGCAATAGGGGAAGAAATACTGTACGAAATCCATAATGCCATAGCAACTAGTGTAATGTGATGAACACCTGTTTATCAAGTCTGGCCCTACGCAGGTGAAAGGGGAACTGAGAACAGAAGGGGACCAAAGAGCAGCCAGGCGTGTTCACCAGTTAGGAGGAAAACCATTTCAAGGAAGCGCAGGCAGAAATGCTTGGGTGGAGGCTTCTGGCTGAGTGTCTATGACTGTCTGGCTCTGGGGTTTGCACAGTTCTGAGAACTCGACACCAAGCCCCCAAACCTCCCGGGCACAGGTCCCACTCGGAACAGAAAGTAACTTTGTGCACGGCCATTTGCATTTAGAGAAGCGGCGCAACTTCAACTTCAGCTATTAAAATTGGATGTCAGTAGGTCAGAGCCACAGAAAGGTCTAAGAATGCTTTGTCTCTCCACGCCCAGGTGACGTAGGGTAAAGCTGTCTCCAGGAGTTGGGGGGCGACAAGAAAAACCCCCTCACTCTTAACGCTTAATAGAGCCACTGAAGGCAGGCAAGGAGCCAGGCTTTGCATTTACCTTGGCAACTGTACTATTTCTTTCTAGAGTTCTTTTAATTTCGTGGTGAGAGGAAGAAATGAGAAAGATGTGAAATATAATGAAAGTTTTCGTATCCTCTCACAAGAAAATGAGGAATAAAAGGGAAGAGGACAGAAAAAAGAAGACACGCATGCCTTAATAAATGCCTGTGGGGAGGTGAAGCAGGAACAATGTAGTATTATACAGTGGGTCTTAACCAGGGGAGACTTTTGTGCCCGTGGGGACATTTGGCAATGACTGGAGACATTTCTGATGGTCACAACTAAGGGGAAATACTATTGCTATGTAGTGAGTAGAGGCAGTAATACACAGGACAGCCTCCCACAAGAAAATACCTGACCCAAAATGTCACTAGTGTGGGACACTTGGGAGTTGGGAGAAACCTGTACTACGAAGATATGCTTCCCTGAATTTCAAAGCGTTACACAATTGCCTTTTATGCAATTTATGCTTCTCCAAAGCAAGTTCCCACAGCAGGTCATGAGGTACCATATATTCAAATCTAACTTTGATATGACCAAACATTTTTAGACTCAACTACAATGTTTTCAAAAAGAAATGCCTATCAAGTTAAGAAAAAACATTACTAATTAATAAAATGCCAGGACCTCTGGAAAAATCTAATGCCTTGGGATCGGTGCATGGGTTATGAGACAGAAGGAAAGGGAGAGAACATGAGAATATTCTTGGCAAGATGAAACAGATGACTAAGTAAATGCTTCTAAAAGGAATACAACATGGCAATGTTTTTGTATTTTCTTTAGTTAAGCATAAGGGAAGAAAACTTTGACAAAAAGAAACTACAGAAACCAAAACCTATACAGAAATCTACACACAGGCCAGTCACTGAATATAGGCTATCTGAACGTGATGAAAAGCTAACAGGCTGCTTTATTAGCAAACATTAACAACGTGTCAAATAGAAATTTGAAATTATTAGCCATGTGAGATGTACTGTTATTGAAGTTTTATAATGACCACAACGTTGGAAAACTCCTGTGACAAGGTCCTGAATAAAACTACTTCGGGTTACCTGAGTTACTAAAGTTATATTAGCAAACCCTGTTGACCCAACCTTCAGAATATATCTGGAATCTACATTTTTACTCCCTCACTGCTACCACTCTAGTCCAGCTAGGCAGGACCATCTTCTGTTTCCCTGCTTCCACCTGTGAGCCCCTAGTTCAATGTATCATCAACGAAGCAATGTACTGCTGTTACTGTGGAAAGTCAGATCACAGTCTGTTCAAAACCCTCCAGGGAATCCCCATTTCTCTCAGAGTAGAAGTCAAAGCCCCTCCCCTCCTTTCCTCTCTAACCTCATCTACCTATCCACTCTCCTTACGGCTCAATTCACCCCAGCCTCACTGGCCTCCTTGCTATTCTGCAAATAGGTCTGTTATGCTCCTGCTTTAGTGCCTTCGCACTGGCTGTTCCTTCTACCCAGCACGTTCTTCCTTTGCGTAGCAGTCAGCCCACTTTCTCTCCTCCTGTGAGTACTTGCTCAGATGTCATCTTTTCAATGTGGTCTTCTCTGACCACCCTGTTTAAAATTGCAACCCCTTCTCTAAGCAGTCCCTATCCCTTTGGCCACTCTGTTTCCCTTGCAGTCCCTTTCACATCTCAACCTATTATGTGGTTGACTTATTTATGCTTTGGTTAGCGTTGGTCTCCCTGAATTAGAAAGCCAGCTTATTCCACGGAGGCAGTGACTCTGTTTTGTTCATTGATAGAGCTCCGGTTCTCAGACAACTGCCTCACCTCCCTCCCCCGAAAGCACTTGATACATAGTTTTGGATGAATGTCTTAACAAAAATTTACCCAAATTCATAATTGCTGATTAGCTAAATGTGAGTATTCCATTTACCCATATAAAACATACAGATTTCAGGCACTGAAATATAATGAATGTCAACATTAGTGTGTGCTCTGTGTTGAGTGCACTTGCCAACTGGATGATGGTACCTTTTCTTCTTATTTGCAGTTTGAGAATTACTTCTATCTTCACTTCCTCAACATGTTTCTGGGTGCTTCCTCAAACTTATTTGGCATGTGCCTTAGGGATAATAAACTAATAAAATCTCATGCAAAACTAATTCTGAGCCTTTCCTTGAAAAGCCCTTTTGTCTTCATGTAACTTCCCTATGACTCAAGACCAGGCTCAAACATGATCTCTGTGAAGTTTCTCGGGCTCTGTCTTTTAATGTTATTTCCCACCCTCTACCTTGGACAATAATTATTTGTTTTGTTTGTCTGTAAAGATGGCCACAGATAAATTCCTAATGTTGCCCCTCCAACCAGAAGACACAATCTATTTTTCCTCCTCTTGAATCCACGCTAGTCTTATAATCTATTGACTAACATAATGCAGAGAACTTGACACAGTGTTAACCTACGGTCTAGGCGTCAAGAGACCTGGCAATTTCCACCTTTGCTTGTTTGGAGCCCCGAGACACCGTCCTGCTGGAGACGGGGCCCCATGAAGACAGAGAGAGAGGGAAGAAGGAGGGAGGGAGGAATACCCTGAATGAGAGACTGCAAAAAGGGCCCAGCAAGCTCCTAGCTGTTCTGGTCATTTCAGTGGACATGCCACAAGACTGAAGCCCATGTGGGTACTACCCATGCTGCCTCAGCCCAAATTCTGTCAACAGAATCGAGCCGTCCCCATCAAGCTCTGCCCAAAATTATAGAATTGTGAGCAAATAAATAGCAGTTGTTGTGTGAAGTCCCCAAGTTCAGTTATGTGTTGATCTGCAGCCATCGGTAACAGATACACTGCCTCATCCCCCTACTGAGACCATCATAGTATCTCTAGGGTTCCAAGCACAGCATTGTGCATCAAGTACACACTCGAATATTTGTTGAATAAATCGATCAGAAGGTAAATAAGAAGCTGAAGCACAATATTCAAATATAACTACTTCGGGATTTTATTTGGTTTTGGATGATCATATCAAATACCATGACTAATCAAAAGCTGACTGTATTTCTTTTAATTTTTAAAATATTTTATAATTTTTTTAAAAACATATAATCTATTTTTAGCCCCAGGGGTACAGGTCTGTGAATCGCCAGGTTTACACACTTCACAGCACTCACCATAGCACATACCCTTCCCAATGTCTATAACCCCACCTCCCTCTCCCAACCCCCCACCCTTAGCAACCCTCAGTTTGTTTTGTGACATTAAGAGTCTCTTATGGTTTGTCTCCCCCTCTCCGATCCCACCTTGTTTCATTTATTCTTTTCCTACCCCCCAACCCCCCACGTTGCCTCTCTACTTCCTCATATCAGGGAGATCATATGATAGTTGTCTTTCTCCGATTGACTTATTTCGCTAAGCATAATACCCTCTAGTTCCATCCACATTGTCGCAAATGGCAAGATTTCATTTCTTTTGATGGCTGCATAGTATTCCATTGTGTATATATACCACATCTTCTTTATCCATTCGTCTGTTGATGGACATCTAGGTTCTTTCCATAGTTTGGCTATTATGGATATTGCTGCTATAAACATTCGGGTGCACGTGCCCCTTCGGATCACTACGTTTGTATCTTTAGGGTAAATACCCAGCAGTGCAATTGCAGGGTCATAGGGTAGTTCTATTTTCAACATTTTGAGGAACCTCCATGCTGTTTTCCAGAGTGGTTGCACCAGCTTGCATTCCCACCAACAGTGTAGGAGGGTTCCCCTTTCTCCACATCCTCGCCAGCATCGGTCATTTCCTGACTTGTTAATTTTAGCCATTCTGACTGGTGTGAGGTGGTATCTCATTGTGGTTTTGATTTGTATTTCCCTGATGCCGAGTGATGTGGAGCAAAAAGCTGACTGTATTATTGAAAGTATTACAGTACAGTATGTTGTCACTCATTACTTATTATATGATGTTCATATAATTACTCTTCAAGAACAGAATTCAAAAATTGCCTCGAGCAAAAGTGTTTCTAAAGCAGTGCTATTATATGAACTAAAAATCTGTTTACACATTTTACGTTTTCAAAGTGTCATTTTTATCATCTATTTTATAATATATATGAGGAGATACACTTTACTATTTACATTTGCATTTTCTTATATTAATTAAATGCAGGAGAGTAACACAGCCTGCTACTATCATTGACAATTTCCCTCCTTTAACTTTTTTACACTTGTTATTCTCTTTGTGTAACCGAAAAATACTTTCTTATAAAAGTGCTATGTATCCTTTGGGTTCTTCAGTGCTGAGTACTGATAATAAGACTCTCCTTTTCCTATCACATTTGGAAAGAGTAAGATTTTTACAACTAAAGTGTATTCTGTACATTTCTCCAGTGATTTTTTTTTTTCATTTGCTATGGTAACATTCCACTAGACTGTTTTGGAATTGCTCACGCTTTACTTCAGCTTATTTTTTGTTATTGTTATTATTATTATTATTATTATTACATTCAGTTAGCCATTGTATAGTACATCATTAGTTTCTGATGTAATGTTCAATGATTCATAACTTGCGTGTAACACCCAATGCTCATCACAACACATGCCCTCCTTAGTACCCATTACCCAGTTACTCCATCTCCCCACTCCCTCTCCCCTCTGAAACCCTCAGTTTATTTCCTGGGGTCCATAATCTTTCATGATTCATCTCCGTCTCTGATTCTCCCTCTTCAGATTTCCCTTCCTTCCCTTATGGTTTTATCTCAGCTTATAACCACAATAATTTAGTTAAAATTTCCCAAGCGTTCTAGAAAATTTAACTAAACTCTAGTAAATTTCTTAACCATTAAAATATAGTGAAGAGGCCAGGCCTCTGATAATACGTTTTGAGGGAAGGAGAACCCCATGTCTGTTGATGCTGTGTGTTAGAGAGAGGCCAGCGACAAAATACCAGAGAGAGAAAGTGGACAAAAGGGCTAGGGAGACCTCAGGGGCTCTTAGCTATCTGAGGCCTTGGAAGGGGCTGGGCATCAGGAGGAGGGCCCACTGTTTTGCTTTCTGGCCTGCCTCCATGTTCTGCTGTTCTGCCTGACACCATTATGAGCCAGGCACTGACAGTTCTCATGAACTTGGTACTGGGAAGAAATAGGCAGAAAGACTGAATAATGGTAGTAGGCATATTCCTAAGGGTGCAAAACTGAATTACATTTTTATTTATGATTTCAGACTATGTTAAAGAACTATGTGCAAAAAATGCTGACTATTATGTATGCAACACTATGAAAATATAAGCATATAATTAACTTTTACTATATAAACCAAATAACCAATATAAACCAATTTCCCCCCAATTAACTTAGGATAGGATTATTATTTGGTTCTTCCTATTTGTTGGATTTTTCATTTCTCTCTTAAACACATAATGGCAAAAGAGGAATAACAATTTCAGAATACATGTACATTTTAATAAGAATAAGGAAACTGAAATGATAAAAGTGTTCCTGTTAAGAATGAATATGACTCTTCAAATATGAAGTAGTTAAAAAAATAAAGTAGTTAAATAAATGTTAATTTGGAAGTAAAATTAACCTTAAGGTGCTCTCTATAAGAATATTAAAGAAACACTTCTGGTCATTATCACTTTTATCAGTTTCTCTTCATAAACATTAAAGTTAGTGATAAAATATGGTTTCACTTATTTGTGGAGCATAACAAATAGCATGGAGGACAAGGGGAGATGGAGAGGAGAAGGGAGCTGAGGGAAATTGGAAGGGGAGGTGAACCATGAGAGACTATGGACTCTGAAAAACAACCTGAGGGTTTTGAAGGGGCAGGGGGTGGGAGGTTGGGGGAACCAGGTGGTGGGTATTGGAGAGGGTACGGATTGCATGGAGCACTGGGTGTGGTGCAAAAACATTGAATACTGTTAGGCTGAAAAGAAATTTAAAAAAAAAGTGATAAAAATGACTCACCTTCACATCCCTGTGAATTATGTTATTATCATGACAATAGCGTAGAGCTTCCAGTATCTGTCTCATGTAATGACTGTAGAAAAACAAAAGAAATCTCAAACTGTAATAAAAATTTTTTATTTTTAAAACTTAATATACAGTGTCCCTAGTTTGTAACTCCCATCTTCATATTCACTGCCCATGGACACTTCTCATTTGAGCAGACAAGTCTGGTGAAATGTGAGGTTTAATAATGAAAAAGTTGGCAGACCCATGAGTTTATAAGCTTCATGAAGAAATATTGTGTTCTGTATTTTCTAAGATAACCAAATCAAAAGAATTTCACAGTTCATAAGTAAAATAGCTCGGCAAATGAAAAATTCAAGCTGAAAACATGGGGCGGGGTGGGGGGAGCGAGTCTCTGACACTCGGTTAATTCTACTTAGTTACAGTGGATTGCTATTAAGTGAACAGTGCTCGGAGGTGCACCATGGATTCTGACTAAAGGAATGGGAGCCTTTTATCTGCCAGCAGAGGCTGGCTCTCTGCCTTATTTCCATTTAGCTTTAAGTACAAACAAGAGGAAAGAACCTCTTTATGTGTACAATCTCTTTTTGCAACGTAAAGGAGTTTTAGCTGGGGCATCTCTTAACAAAGCAGAGTTGTTCTGGGCTGAAATCCTAGGAAGTCGGACTCATCAGGTGGCCAGCGGGGGGTCTGCAGCGGCTCCCCGGAAGGTCCAGGGGAAAAACACAGGAGAAGTCAGCATTATAAAGAACAGTCCTTAAAAAGTGCTAACAGGGTCAAATAGCAACAGGGTGTGACCAGAGTAAGGACGTGTATTCGGTATTACTTCACAGCTTACTTTGACTTCCCTCTGTCCCTTAATTCTAGGTTCTTCTTCCTCTAATTCTATTTCTCCCTGTTGAGTGTCTTCTTATCCTCTCTTCCTCTATATTTTACTCCCTTTGTATCTCTCTCTTTTTCCTATTATCCTCCTCCTTTTTCATTTTCCCCTTTTCCTTCCCAAACAGGCATGACATAGAAATGCAAGATATGCAATTTTATTGTATTATTGAATTTTTGTCTTTCCAGATTTTCTATTCTTCACACTTTACATAAAAACGAAATAATTTACCAGTACTTGCAAATGCCCTTGTATATATCCTTGTGACAAAAAAAAAAAAAAATCCCCACTCCTGATATACAACTAAGAGGCATTTCCATCAAGTTCCCTCTCAGGTATACACTACCATCAAAACTCACTTGAATGTCCCTCTCCTTGACTTGTGCATTACTTCATGAACTACAATCGATCAGAAGGTTCCATTTTTTAAATGCAAGGTAGGAGAAAAAACCCAACCCCAGACTCTGTTTCTACACTTATCATTGTCTCCCCACACCTGGGTTCTAAAGCAGAGAACTTAGCTCATACTGTCCTTAGTTCTCTGGTCAATTTTTCTTACTTTGCAGATGCACACAAAAGGGGCTGTGGTCATATACTCTTTGCCTGGGCCTGCGAAGCCTACAATTAAGTTTCTGTTTAAGTTAGGTGTTCTTAACTTGGCCCTTTCCTGGCTCAAATCAAGGTTTGAAGGCTATGTGGCCCCCTGAAATGGCAGAGACAAAAGTGAAAGTGCTTTGTAAACTCTGAACCGTGCTACAAAGGGGAAATCATTATTATTACAATATTATTATTATTGTTAAGTTTAATCAAAGGTTTAGGAACAGCCTATTCGTGCATCTAGATGTGAACATTAGAATAGTGGGTACGTTTAAATTAGGTAATTTGGACATAGCTTATACCTACAGTATGGACTACTTTGGATACACAGTACTAAGAGAGCGACTTATATGTCTTTAGCCTGAAGAAAAGTCCTATCTCAAAGCCTCATTAAGAAAAAAAAAACCACCTCAGTGAATGAGCATTTTTCATCTAATTATCAGAGTGCTCAATTATTTGACCCAGATATATATACATATCAGAATCTCCGGAGTGTGCTGGGGGAAGATACAATTTTTTTCTCCCCAGATATTACAGATTTAAAGTGATCTTTCTCCAACCTCCCAGTCATGACTCTGGGAGGCTGTGCACGTGAATAGTGTGCAAGCAGAATAAAGAGAGAAGCAAAAATCCACCCATACTGCCTAGAATTGCTGACTAAACTTTAATTAGAAAGCTTCATTTTCATGAATCATCACGGTGGCCTATACTTTCAGAGAAACTTCGCAATATATAAGTTTGTCCCTATCTCCCGTAAGGATCAGGAATGAGGACAACTCAGTGGGAGGAAAGAACTGAGGCCTGCAATCTACTCACTTCCTGTGGAAGCCTGCATTTCCGGGGTGGTGGAAGAAAGGAGGGAAGGAGACTCTAGGTAAAGAGATGAACACTCTTGCAAGGGAGAAGAGACCTTGTCTCTGAAATGCTCTTAAGAGAATGTCCGGGGCTAAGGATTACCTGTGGTAAATAGAATCCGGGATCTTTGAGGTATGGCTCGCTTCCTGGAGGAGGTCATGGAAGCTATACGACTCCTTGAGGCATACAATGGAGACGTCTTGTGACTGCAAGGCTCCCCTGTGTGTGTGGGATCCCACAGACCTCATGTCGATACCTCATCTACTCGGCCACAGGCGCATTTCTGATGTGGGAAGCTGCCCTTGAAAACCCAGACTTTTTTGTTTCAGCTGAGCCTTTAGATTGCCTGTATCCCTGTAATTATTTAGTAAAGCTTGGTACTAGGTAAGAAGATCGCTCTGATTTGTAGGAGTGTGATTTGATAATCTGATTCTGTATGTTAGTGCCTTCCACAACTCATCGCCCCTGAAAGAACAGAGGTAATCACTAATTAGGCTGTAAGGACTATATGCAGTTTCCTTTTATGCCATGCTTTGCTGCTTCTCTTGAAGCTCAGCCAGTTGGAGAAAAACATTATCAATTGGATTTCTTGGTGCCTCAGAGTCTTCTTGCAGTTGGTCTCACTAGAATACTGATGCAAACTAAATTTCTCAATGATCAATCACAGAATCAGAGGAGGCGGGCAGGTTAGAAGTCATCCAGTTGAACGCTCTCCAGCCCGAGGAAGGCTCTACATGCACTTCTTGTATGGTCACTGATTTTCTGCAAAAGGGCACATGCCTAATACTGCTTTCTGAGGATGCCCCCCCCCGCCTTTTGTCATTATTTAGGAAGGGTCTTTAATAAATTGTGCCAAATTTCTCTCTTTGCAGTGTCGCTGACTGGTCCCGAGGCCACTCTTTACTGGACTATTCTGGAAAGTTCCTTTTGTGTCACTGTATGGCATCATCTCTACATAGGACTATTCTCCCTATCCTGATGCCCAGGACAGTGGCATAGATAGGCTCGAAGTTGAGGAAAAGCCATAGAGATGAGTGGGGAACAGAGTACAAATGGTAGTGGTTGAACATCAATTCCGAGCACATCCACCAGGTACCCAAGCATTACTGCGGTTCAAAAGGAAAAAAGTCCTCTTCCTTCATCAAACTTCACTGTTCTATAAACTCAATGTTCAGAATTTTTAGTTTTCCCTCTCTGATGATGCTGTTGAAAGAGATCAATGTGGGAAAGTTCAAAAGGCAGGCTGTCTCAAATTCTTGAAGAAGTAAATATGCACAATAATGCCCAAGGGTCTGAGAGTTTCATTTAGTTGAATAAAGTGGTTTACCGCTGTATCATAAGAAAACTCAAGATCACATTGACTATTCTGGTATTAAAGAATGCTTTTAAATTCCGAAGCACAATACATAATAAAAATTTTATATTATGATATAAACTCAAAACTAATAGAAAAATGGGATTTAAAAAAAACCCACTAGAGTTGTGGGTTTGAATCCTTTAACATATTATGGTTGGTAACTGAGGAGACCCATGTATTAAAAAGGCAACCCACTGAAGTGGGTATTTATGATATGATTGAATGCCACCAAAGCAGAAAGCTGTATTGCTCTAAATCTATAGGCAAGTGGCCTAGTGCATGGCTCTTGTGATTTTTCAACTTTACTCCTTATTTTGAGCCATTGGTTCCTTACAACAACTTGACTTAGAACAATGGGCACCATTTGCTTGGGAGATCACACACTGGCCTGAAGCAAATATATTTAGCGGGAGCACTGTGCTTTTATATCTATTCCTTCCTCTGTTCTGGGCATTTCGTCAGATTAATTGGCCACATAACAATTCGCTATCACCAAAAGACAAAGTGAAGAACTAATAAGGCACATCCGCTCAAAATAAAGATCGAACACACAAAAAACCCCCAAATCTGATTCTTCATGGTTGCTGAGCTATCAAATCCCTCTCTGAACAAAGGTCATCAGAAATGGTAAAGACAGCAGTACGATGTTAAGCTGTAAGCCTGTATTAATAGATAAATGCATGGTTCAATATTTTGAGTTTCCAGTTGCTACTTTGGTTCCACTAAAGCACTAAGACAGACATGCTCCTTGTAGGAAAGATTGGCAATAAGGTCATCATCAGTTCAAAAAGCAGGTCACTTTATGTGATTTGTCACTTCCTTCTTTTATTTCCACCTCGACCTCTGGGGAGTCCATATGAATGACGTACCTGGCAACAGCTTCACTGTATACAAAACCAGCATCAGCTCGTTTTACGATTTCAAAACACAGATCTGCTCCATCCATACTGTGGAAAAATATGAAAAAGAATGTCAGAGGAAATTCCAGGAAGAAAACACTGAAAATGAATAGGCTGTAATGAAGTTATTAGTTGCCTTACAGCTAATGATTCTTTTTTTTTTAAGATTTTATTTATTTATTTGACAGAGAGAGAGAGAGGGAACACAAGCAGGGGGAGTAGGAGTGGGAGAAGCAGGCTCCCCGCCGAGCAGGGAGCCCGATCCGGGACTCGATCCCAGGACCCCGGGATCATGACTGGAGCCAAAGGCAGATGCTTAACCCACTGAGCCACCCAGTGCCCCACAGCTAATGATTCTAACAAGTTATTTCAACCTCCTTATTTTCAATGAAAAAGAGACAAATTATAAAGGATATTATAACCATCTCAACACTGAAAATCTACATGGAAAAACATAAAGAATAAGAAAATGGTAGCATCAAGTAACATAAGGTGTCAAAAATTCACCCTAAGTTTCCTTTAAGTTATCGCAACAAAAAGTCTCAGAAAATGGCAATGCTGGGGGTTGTGGGCACATTTTTGAGTCAAGTTCCAAAATTATCGGTACCTAGTCATGTCATGCAATATTTTAAGAATCCACAAGGATTCTAAAATATTTCACTATACTTATCATCACAAAATGGGAACTCAGGCTGTATACCATAGAAGGAAAAAAGTAGCTAATTCATAATTTATTTTTGCTTACACTTCCATTACCAAAGTCAACTGCTACCAACATATTCTAACACACTGATGTGTTGGTGACGGAATGGTACTATTTTGCCACAAACTTAAATGTGGGTCTTTCTTTATTTCTCAGCAGATCAGTAAGGCCTCTTGTGTCGGCCACACCTTGCCTCTTCTACCTATCCTATCTAATGGCTCTTTAAGGATACCTCACTCTCTAGGCAGGCTAATGTTATTACTATCCCCTGAACATACTGTTTTCTTTTTTCTCACATGCTTCTGCATGTATTGCTCCTCATATTAAAAACCTACGTCAATCCAAGGTCCCATTCCAATCCCACCCTTCCCAGAAAGCCCCCTCAGTGGATTACCAGCCACATAAAGGCTTTCATTTGCTTAAATTCTCTAACAACCCTATATGTCCATATCATTGTATTTGGCACTTACATACACTTAGCATTTTTCAATACATATATATGAGACTTTGCCAGATCATATCTATTAATGAAATTATTCAAATATTAATAGTGGACCAATATCTTTATAATGCTTTCAGGCTTATGAAGTGTTTTCAAATGCAGTATTTCACCCGTTCACTTATTCAGGAGCTAAGACTGCAATAGATCTGCTACAGGTATTACACTGAAGATACAGAGACTTCTAGAAGGGAAAGTAGAGAAACTATTCATTACTATTACTAATAATTACTAATTAGGCATTAATAACAAATAATCACTAATAATATTATTCACCAAGTATCATGGGAAACACTCCTTGTTATATCTCCATTCTCACAGTCACCCCATGACATCAGCATCCTTTTCATTCTCAAATAATCTAAGTAAACAAGTACGTGACAGGGACAGGATTCAAATCTGTATCTATATTCAGTGCTCTTCCCATTGTCTACAGCTACACCTGCTAGGTATGCAAGGAGCAAATGCACATATGCAAGCTCAACAGTGCAACAATAGGGTAGCCCTAAAGAACGAGTATGTTTTATACCTTCAAAATACTCCCACCCGATACCCAGCAGAAGACTGAGCACACAGTAAATCGTCATGAGTAATTGACTATATTATTTATTTTAAAATTTTTATTATTTATTTTTTAAAAAGATTTTATTTATTTGACAGAGACAGATCACAAGCAGGCAGAGAGGCAGGCAGAGAGAGAGGAGGAAGCAGGCTCCCTGCCAAGCAGAGAGCCCAGTGCGGGGCTCGATCCCAGGACCCTGGGATCATGACCTGAGCTGAAGGCAGAGGCTTAACCCACTGAGCCACCCAGGTGCCTTGACTACATTATTTAAAACTTGGTGTGGTTTTAGGTCAGTGCAAACACTTTCACATTTATACAAAGCTTTACAACACTTGCCTGGTTTCTAATTCACAGCAAATGAACATTTTCCAATGTCAATGCATAAAATGATCTTTGTGATGGCCTAGTCTACTCTGAAGTAGGGTAGTGACCATTTTCCACCATCAGAAATAAACCCTGAATGAACATGGTCACACATCTTGTGAACAATCGTGATCACCTGTTAGAGTAGAAGTCCTATAAGCAGAGTTGTACTTGTCCTATAGGTCAAGGGGCACATACAATAACACTTCTGACACATTCCTGGCAAAAAGTTAACACAATGTACCTGCTCCTACTAATTGTGAAAGTATCCTTTCCTCTCCACCTCACCTCCACTAGGAGGACTATTCCTTTTGAATCTTGCCAATCAGATAGAAGGGTGAAAAAGTCACAGTTGCTTTAGTTTGCATTTCCTTGATTGCTAGACGGTGAATACTTTTCAATTCTTTGTATTGGGAGGAGGAAAAAAAATACTATTTTTAAAGCAGGCTGCGGTTTAAGCTGGTTGTTTGACCTAGGAGCACTAAAAGACCCCTGACAATGACGGAATTATAGTTTTTGTTTGGATGGTCTCCTTTTTAACTGTGGAATGTGAGGACGAGCACTGTTCAGCTCAGATGAGAGAAGGGTTAGGCAAAGGAGAGCTCAACTGATTGCATCACCAAGCAGTAAGAGCCTGGGAGCTCTCCTGAAAGCTAGAGGAAGATTTTTTTGGAGGGACCTAGAAGAGGGGAAAAAAGGAATCTTAGGGGTAGAAGATAGTCAAGTGGTGAGAGGCCAATGCTTAAAGAGGGAACCAGTCAGTGAGAGAAAACTGGGAATTATTTACTGCCCTGTAATGTAACTACCAGCATGGATCAGCCCATTTCTTTCCTTGATATTTCTGAAATACTGCTCTTTGAAATGATAGTCTCTACACATGTACAAACACACGTATTTTCAGGTTTCTACTCTTTCCTACTGACCCATCTATTCTTGTATCCAGTAACCACACCATTTTTAATACTGTGTTTTTTATTTTAATTTTTAAAGGTAAGCTCCATACCCAACATGGGGCTTGAACACATGACCCTGAGATCAAGAGTCACATGTTCTACTGACTGAACCTGTCAGGCACTCCTATAATAGCATATTTTAATATTTGGAAAAATAAGTCATTTCATTATTATTCTTTGTCAATATTTTCTTCTGGATTTTTTTCTCCGTGCTGAATTTTAAAATCAGTTTGTCAATGCTAAATATTTTTAATATTTTGGTGGAGACAGTATTATATTTATAAACTTGTAGAAATTAACATTTTTCTCATATTCTTATCTACAAACAGGATACTTCCTTTCATGTCTCTAAGTTGAAATTTTAAGGTTTTCTTCATACTGGCTCCAAATATTGATTATTGGGATTTTTCCCCTAGGATACTTTCAGTTGCTCTTATAAATGGGATCATTTTGCCACTGTACTTTTTTAAATACCATAGTCCATAACCAGGGGTACCAAACAAAATCACCTATGTAATTTTAAAAAATGCAGGCACGTTCTTTGAGGAGCTAGTCTGAAAGTCAGTCATCACTGTGAAAGTAATCTTCTATTAAAGCTGTTTGATTAGTTATTTGTATCACTGATATTAAAGTAAAAGAGGCAATTCATTAATTTTTAAATTTTATGAGATATGGAGAAGCCAAAAATATTATTTACACAAATTTTACTCATCACTGAAATTTAAAATATATGTATTCATAATATAATCTACATATAACAACTTTGAACAAAAAGTTTGATGCCTCGGGGCGCCTGGGTGGCTCAGTGGTTTAAAGCCTCTGCCTTCAGCTCAGGTCATGATCTCGGGGTCCTGGGATCGAGCCCCGCATCGGGCTCTCTGCTCGGCAGGGAGCCTGCTTCCTCCTCTCTCCCTCTCTGCCTGCCTCTCTGCCTACTTGTGATCTCTGTCAAATAAATAAATAAAATCTTTAAAAAAAAAGTTTGATGCCTCAAATCTTTGATAATCTTTATTTGATAATACTTCTAAAAACAAGTGTAAGGTCTCTTTTATTGCTTTTCTCTTTGCTTCCCATCTTAAGGTGTTTCTAGGGCTGCCAAGCTTCAAAAAGTGTGTTCTAAATTTCCTCGCTTGGTTCCATTCCGAGGGAGTAAAATAAGAGGGAGAAGAAACCTTGCTTTAGAAGGGTATGGGGGAATGCTTCTATCCTATAAACAGAGAAAAACTATAGGAGGTTTACTCTGACTTGTAAAAAGTGGTGGGATCATGAATGATCTTAGCTTTCCCTTCCTTTCATCTGTCTGAATTTTCAAAATTTTAGAATAAAACATGTTTTACTTATATAATTAAAAAATATCCAAACAGATATGCCCAATAAAACAGATCACAGGTCTAGAGGCAAAATGTATGGGTGGTCGTATGTGGAAGGGATTAGAATATGCCACCCCAAAATATGCCACTTTGGCATAGGATGATTTTGAGCTGAAGGCAATCGAAAAACAGCAGGAAGAACAGGAGCAACAGGAAGAACTCTCTCCTGTCCTCCATTCTGCCTAAAAATAGGGTTGAAATTTCCCTTTGCAAAGGTGTTCCCCTTTCATGTACTAGGAAGACAACTACTCTGATCTGTATGACAAATTTTACTAAACAAATCTTATTCACTACACGTTTCTTAGTCCCCTTCCCACCAGATACCTCCAACCTGAGACACCCAAACTCCCCACCTCTTCCCTTGTCTAGTCGCTTCATACTTTATTATTCTTTGTTAAAACGGTATATAAGTGTCTGGGTCTAACTCCCTCTTTGTGGTTTTCACTTTTTTCCTGTGAGGCTGCCCCCTCACCCCACTGGTCCTGCTGTGTACAGACAAAATAAATATTTGCTCTTGTTAGCCTCAGGGTGGTCAGTTTAATTCAATTTAATCAAATTAATTAACCCTCTTCTACAACGTATTTTCTGTAAAAGCAGAAAAAGGGGCTTGTAGCACGGACACTCACACTTGATTCTATGAGGAAATGCTTCTCAACTTAACTGTGGTGAAGGACCAGTATTTCCCCCTCAGGTATTTATAAATTGGTACTTTTATAAAATACTAGATCATATGCTATGATTTCAAAGCTATGTCAAATCGCTCTAGCACCTTCTAAATGTTTACTCTCAATTTCTGTCCTTACCTCATTATAGACTGGTAACAGTTGGTAGGTTGGAACTCATCTGCAAACTATTCTTTGAGGAACACTGTAAAGGCCAGACCAAATCTGAATTTCTCTGACCAGCATTTCCTCTGAGGGTGACAAAAACAACTACAGAACTGGATAAATTTTAAAAAATTTAAAAAAAAATCTTTAAGAATTAACAGTATAGTGAGTGAAAAACGACCTAGTGAGGATGGGGAAATGTTCTGAGCTCAAAGAGGTGAGCAAGAGCTGTGTCTCCCCCTTGGGGTAGGTAGTGGGCCAAGAAAAAGGAGGCTGCCACGAAAGGGGCAGGGTGAATATTTGGGGAACTCTGAAGAATGGGGGGAGGCAGACTGACAGGGTGGGTCCTGACTCTGGGAGGGTGAGATGTCAGACTGACAGGATCCAGCTGCCTTTGTGCTAGGGTGATCTGAGAGGTGAGACAGGCTAAGGACGTGATAAAACACCCTACACTCTGGGCTGGGGTGATAAAGAGGTGTATTTTTTTAAAAGCGAGGTACAGAATACATTCTGGTATGGCTTATTAGTAGCATAGAAAAATCCCAGTGTCTACCATGAAGTGAAAAGCTCCACTTAAAAACTTCAGTGAGGATCAACACATTATTAAAAAAAAAAAAGTGACACCATAGATTTGAAAAAGCAAATAGGAATTTCTGAATGAAACAATCTAATGGCAAAATTAAGAACTTAAGCAGATTAGGTTAGTTGAAGAGAAAAATTAGTGAACCAGAAGATGCAGCCAGATTGAAGCATGGAGAGACAAAACATGGAGAATATGAAAGTGAGGATAAGAAAGGATTACAGTGAGAAGGTCAGCATCTATTTTTATTGAAGTTTCAAAAGTGAAAAGAAGGGCAGGTGCCCGGCTGGCTTACTTGGTGGTGCATGAGACTCTTGATCTTGAGGTTGTGAGTTCGAGCCCCACAATGGGTATAGAGATTACTAATAGGTAGATAAACAGATAAATACATTAAAAAAGTGAAAAGAAGATGGAGCAGAAGCAATATGGAAAATATAATGTCTGATAATAAGCCAGAAATGATAAAAGATCTCAAAAAACACCAAGCAGTAAAGAAATTTATAGTTAGTCACATATCTGTGAAAACTGCAGGAAACCAGAGAAAAATAGAAAAGCTCAAAAGCAGTGAAAAGGAAGAACGGACTATTAGACTGACGGCTGAGTTCTCAACGGCAACAGTCAAAAAGGATCTTAAATCAAATTAGCTGTCAACCTAATAAAATTCTCTTTTTACAAAAAAAAAAAAAAAAACCACCAAAAAACCCTAAGGAATAATGGTGAAAAAATTCTTTCAGATAAGCAAAGAAACCAAGAGAATTTGCCAGCAGCATACCTATCCCTAAAGGAAATACAAAAGAATATTCCTCAGGTAGAAGGAAAAATGAAGGCCAATGAAAACTCAGAGATGCAGTGAGGCATGAAAAACATAAAATGTAGTAACTATGTAAGTGAATCTAAATGAACAATGATTATACAAAACAACTATTTTCTCATTCTCTCTGGACAGAGAGGACATATAACACAATAACTATTCTGAGAGACAGAGAGAGAGAGAGAGACTGATCTTAAATAAAAATACTTGACAACAATAACATATAGGTCAGGAGGCATACTGTAATTTCTAGGACAACCACTAAGTTCTCTAACTTTTTGATGTCAGGGCTCTTTTGTACTTAAAGATTATGGAGAACCCCAAATGGATTGTGTTTGTGTAGGTTTTGTCTATTAACATTTGCCACATTTAAAATTAAAATCCAGAAATGTAAAAAACCATTTATTTTAAAATAACAGTAAACCCATCACATGTTAACAGAATAATATTTTTTCATGAAAAGTAAATATCTATTATAAAACAAAACAAATTTAGTGAGAAGAGAGGAACCGTTGGATATTTTGCAAATCGTTTTTGACTTCTGATTTAATAGAAGACAACTAGATTCTTGTATCTGCTTCTATATTCAATCTGTTACAATGTTATTGGAAGAAAATCTGGCCTCACACAGATATATAATTGGAAGAAGGGGGTATATTTTAATAGCCCTTGCAGATATGTTAGAATATTCTTCTTTGATACTATGCAAAAGACTCAAAAAGTGGTAGTTTCTTTTTTTTTCTTTTAAGATATATTTATTTGAGAGAGAGTGAGTGAGTAAGCATGTGCACACATGTCCATGAGTGGTGGCTGGGGGGAGTGCAGGGAGAAGCATATGTAGATGGAGAAGCAGGCTTCTGCTTAGCCTGATGCAGGGCTTGATCCCAGGGACCTGGCATCATGACCTGAGCTGAAGGCAGATGTTTAACGGACTGAACCACCCAGGCACCCCCCAAAAGTGGTAGTTTCTTAAAGGTAAATGGCAACGTGGATTCTGAAACCATGTCAATGAATTTTTTGGTACTGTGTCACATTATAATCCATTGTTCGGTCTTGTTCTTTGAATGGATCTTTCCTTTACAGGTGCATGACTTTGTAACATCACACATTAGTCAACTGAAAAATACTGGTCCACTGAGTTATGCAGACTTACTAAACATTGACACATTTCATTACATGGTATAAAAAAGCCAAATTCAGGGCGCCTGGGTGGCTCAGTGGGTTAAGCCACTGCCTTCGGCTCAGGTCATAATCTCAGGGTCCTGGGATTGAGTCCCGCATCGGGCTCTCTGCTCGACAGGGAGCCTGCTTCCCCCTCTCTCTCTGCCTGCCTCTCTGTCTACTTGTGATCTCTCTCTGTCAAATAAATAATAAATTTAAAAAAAAAGCCAAATTCATTTGCGTCATCATTGATTACATTAGAAGCATTAAGTCCTGGGAAGCTGTTAAGTTCATGGTAGCAGGTACAACTTTTCCAAAATTATAATTTTCACTTGAAAATTTGAATTTCATCATTGGTGACACTACTGTGAGTGGTTTCCCTTGAAGCAGCAGGCTCACTTCATTTTTGATTAAATGTATGCTACATACCCAAGTTTGAGTAACCATGGTTTGTTTGTTAGTCATTCTTTCAAGTAAAAATGATGCTACATATGCACGATCTCTAGTTCAGCTTACAACTTGAGATAGCACACAAGTGCTTTTTGAGAGCCAATGAAATTTTAAGGCTTGTAAGCACTCAGTGTATGATCCCTAATCACAATGAGTTATGTTAGAAATAAATTAACAGGGGCGCCTGGGTGGCTCAGTGGGTTAAGCCGCTGCCTTCGGCTCAGGTCATGATCTCAGGGTCCTGGGATCGAGCCCCACATCGGGCTCTCTGCTCAGCAGGGAGCCTGCTTCCTCCTCTCTCTCTGCCTGCCTCTCTGCCTGCTTGTGATCTCTGTCAAATAAATAAATAAAATCTTTAAAAAAAAAAAAAGAAATAAATTAACATAGTAACTAGGAAATCCCCCAAATGATTGCTTGGAAATTGAGAAGTACATGCTAAATAACCTATGAATCAGAAGAGAAATCAATTTAAAAATTATAAAATATTTCTAACAATAATGATAAAAGTACATCTAAAAATGGTGCAGGATTGGGGCATTATGTTTCAAGATTAGCATGCTGCCATCATTAGACCCACAAATATAGAAATAGGGATGAGGAGGTGGGGCACAGTTCCAATCTTCCAGTAGGACACACACACACACACACACACACACACACACGACCTGGCATTGGAGAAACTTTTCTTGAATCATGTAGTCCATTGTTGATGGAAAAATAGATCAATACAACCTTTCTGCCCAGCAATTTTATGGTGCTTGACAAAACCCTTAAAAATGGCCATGTCCGTTGACCCAATAATTTCATTTCAAGGGAAATAATTAGGGATATTTGCCAAGTTTTAATGCCAGGGGCTTATGATAGCTATCTTTAATAGAGAGAAGTGTGAAACAATCTGAATAAATGTCTAACATATAGGGAATAAATGTCTAACAATAGGAGAATTGTTAAATTGTGGTAAGTCCACAGGGTAGGATATTATGCTACAATTAAAATGATGCTGTAGAAATGTATTTATTGATGTAGAAAGATGGTCACAATATATTAAGATGTATAAACATATATATGTATGCATATATATATGCATGCAGATGCACTGAGAAATTTCTGGAATCAACAGGGTGTAAGAGTGGGTACATATTCAAATATTTTTTTGTTTTATCCTTTACTTAAAAGAAAAAAAGAACAGGTCTTACCACTTTTGCCATACTAAAAACAGCTCTAAATTTTAAAAAAATGCAAAATATCCCTCAAGAATGCAGCTAAAACAGTATGTTTTTAAACTTTAAATTACTGAAATATAAGAGAAATATTACAAATACTAATGTACAATATTAGAAAATAAGAAAGCTAAAGTGACATTTTATCAGGATAATTGTTTTAAAAGAACAGTAAAGTAAATCCAGTGACAGTAGAAGGAAATAATAATGAGCAGAAATTAATGAAGAAAAAAAGAAATTAATAAAGAAAAAATAAACAATATAAAGCAAGGAAAAAGCAAAAAAATAGGTTCTTTGAAAAGATTAATGAAACTGAACTGGAAAGTCCCCAACATTGGAAGTTGAACAATATACCTTTATTATACAGATCTCAGGGTAAATTATTAGAAAATAAGGAAATACCTTAAGCTGAATAACAAATATAAACATAATAATGTAGGTAAAGTAGTGATCAGAGGGAAATTTACTGCTGTAAATGCATGTATTAGGAAAGAAGCCTGAAAATTTATGAGCCCAGCCTCTGCATAAGCTATCTGCATAAGCTATCTGCATAAGCTATATAAAGATCATCAAATTAAACTCAAATTAGGAGGAAATAAGAATAGAAATTAATGAAATGGAAAACAAACATATTAGAGGAATTAGTAAAAGCTAAAAGTTGCTCCCTATGAAATGATCAATCTTTGGCAAGACTGATTTCAAAAAAAGAAAGAGAAGACACATATATCCACCAATATTAAGAATGAAAAAGGAGATATTTCAAATCCTGCAGAGTTAAAAAGATGACACTGAAACTTTGTGCCACGGATTTGAAAATTCATATGAAACTGACAAATTTCCCGGAAAAATAAAACTTATCAAAGTGAACAGAAAAATAATTAGGAAACCTGAATAATTCTTTATTGATTAAGGGAATTGAATCAGTAATTAAAAACCTTCTGGCATAGAAAACTGTAGGCTTAGATGGCATTTCTGACAGTTCTACTGAACATATGGAGGAGAAATAAAATGAATAAGAAGCAGGAACAGTCTCCAATTCATTTTATGAAGCTAGTTTAATCTAGATACAAAAACCATTAAGGACAGCATGACAAAATTAAAGGACAATCTCATTAATGAACATAGATGCAAATAACCCAAACAAAATATCAGCAAATCAAACCCAGCAATACATAAAAATTATATCAGGACCAAGCTGGATTTATCAGAGGAATGCAAAACTGTTTTAACATTGGGAATTTGATTAATATAATTCTAAGCACTGAGACTGACTAAAGAAGAAAAAATTAGGATACTTTCAATAAATGCCAAAAATTTAATAAGATTATGTATTTAAACTTTATGAAACTCTTAGATCAAGAACAAGATGAAAATGCCCACTCCTCGGGCGCCTGGGTGGCTCAGTGGGTTAAAGCCACTGCCTTCGGCTCAGGTCATGATCCCAGGGTCCTGGGATCGAGCCCCGCATCGGGCTCTCTGCTCGGCGGGGAGCCTGCTTCCCTTCCTCTCTCTCTCTGCCTGCCTCTCTGCCTACTTGTGATCTCTGTCTGTCAAATAAATAAATAAAATCTTTAAAAAAAAAATGCCCACTCCAAAAACTTATATTTACCACTATTCTGGAGGTCCTAGCCAGTGCAGTAAGGGCAAGATAAAGAAAATCTGTTAAGAATTGAAAAAAAAGAAACAAACTGTCATTATTTGCAGATGGCATAAATTGCAATTATAGAATATCCACAGTAATCTAAGGTAAAATCAGAATTAATCAGAATTTAGCAAAATTATTCTCATACATCAAAAGAAAAAATTTAAAATTTGGGGATAAAATTTTTTTAAGAATGTAGAAATAAATCTAATAAAAAGATGTTTTTTAAGAATGTAGAAATAGGGGCTCCTGAGTGGCTCAGTAGGTTAAGCCTCTGCCTTCGGCTCAGGTCATGATCTCAGGGTCCTGGGATCGAGTCCCGCATCAGGCTCTCTGCTCAGCAGGGAGCCTGCTTCCCCCTCTTTCTCTGCCTGCTTCTCTGCCTACTTGAGATTTCTCTCTCTGTCAAATAAATAAATAAAATCTTTTAAAAAAAGAATGTAGAAATAAATCTAATAGTATAGGACCTGATGGGAGAGAAATATGATATGTATTAAGAGAAATTAAACAGCTAAAATAAATGGGCAGAAAATTATCCTTTCATAGACCAGAAGACTGAATACTGTAAACAGCCACTCTTTCCCAAATTGAAGCAAGAATTCAACGGAGTTCCAATCAAAATCCTAGCAGGTTTTGTGGAAGCTGTCAAGCAGAATCTAAAATGTATATGGCACTGTAAAAGGACAAGAAGATGCAAAATATTTTGGAAGAACAGTAAGGTGGGAAGATTGGCTCTATTTGATTTCAGAATTTCATAATATAAGGCTTAGTAATTAAGACCGTGCTACGGACAGTAGGACACACAGGACAGCAGAACATAACAGAGAGCCTAGAAACAGATCCATTCATATGTGCATGCTTGATTTACGATGAAAAGGTGACTAGAGTGTTTTGGGCAAGGATACTCTCTTCAAATAAGTGTGTGCTCACGTGGTCACGTGGACCAGGAATCATGCGCCTGGATGTTCACAGCAGCACTGTTCACAACGGGCACCAAATGTCAACGACCCAAAAGTCCATTAGTGGTAGGAAGCATTGGTATATTCCTAAAACAGAATACTACACAGCAATGAAAAGAAATTAACTACAGGTACACAAAGTAATTTGGCTGAATCCTAAAGATAAAATACTGAGTGATCGAAACAGACAAAGCAGAACACAAACTGTATGATTTCCTCTACATATGGTTCAAAAACAGAAATAATCTTATTTTGTTGTAATAAATAAAGCTAGCATTTACTGAGTGCTTACTATGTGACAGGCATTTTCTAAGTGCTTTACATGCCTGAATCCATTTAATGGTTATGAGAAGTGTCTGAGATAGATGTTATTACTACTCCTACTTTACTTATGAGAAAACTGAGAAACAGCAAAGTTTAAGTGACTTGCCCAGGAAACCATACAGCTAGTAAGTGGCAGAGCCAGGATTCAAATTCAGGTAGTTTGGCACTAGAATCCATGAATCGTCCCTGCAAAAATGTTCAGGTTACAAAGAGGGAAGCTTCAAACTTCTGCTCAAGGCTCTGAGTTACTTAATGGAAAAAAAAGGGATTACAGCTAAGTAGGTAAAGTCACAGTACAAGGGAGGCCATTTTCATGCCTGTTATGAGGGCCCCATGCTCCAGAATCACCTAGGGACATCTTCAAAATGCAGAGCCCACATCCCCACTGTTCCCGATGATACACGTGTCGATGCTGTGCTATCAATATGGTTTAAATGAATTCTCCATACTTAATAAGTTTGGCAATAAATGTTTGAATCCTGGCATATACAAATCAATCTCTATTGATTAGAAAAAAAACTTTAGTTCTCCTTTATTTTCTTCTGATTTGGGGCTTTGCTTGTCATACCATCTTGATGTCTTCACAAATGTCCTGTAACCACCACCTTTTCCCGATCCCTTTGCTTTCTTTATGCCTCTGCTAAGGATGACCTCTTTCTACTTCTCCACCTGTCTCTCTCCTACAGTGACACAGACACCCTTCACCAACGTTGCACAAGCATACATGTCTGCCTGTTCCAGCTCCCAACGGTTTCCTCCACTGATCTCCTAGGGACCCAAGAATCTCTGCCTCTCTATGGTCCTTTAGACCTATACTATTGGTTATTATTTCTTTCATGGATAGACACCTGTGTGGTCTGCCCAGTTGTACTATGAACAACTTGAGGGTATCAACAGGTCTTTTGTGGTCAGCGTTAACATCCCACATATTGATGAATATTTACAAATATTTGTTGGTGGTAAATTCTTTTCTGAAAGAAAGAGGCATGCACACTTGACCTTTCTTTACCCTTTCCTTACTCTGAACTACTCCATTTTGGGGAAGGAGTTAGTCACAACAGTGCATATTAGAGTTTCAAAGGAAGGGAAGGGTAGATCTTTGAGGGATACAGACAGGGAGCAAGCAGCCTCTGAGATGGGTCCCAAAGATGACTCGGAGGAAGAAAAGGAGAATGGGAGTGAGAGGGTGGGGACTATAAGGTAATTAAGAGGGCAGAGCCACTCAAGCCATTTCTTCTGACAAGTGAACAACAGTGAGGCCTGGAGCACGAGGAAATGAGTCAGCATGTTAGGCGGGTTTGGAGTAGATTGTGGGAATATTTAAGGGACTATAATTTGAGCTCAGCCGAGCTTTCCCCTCTCACCACTACTATAAACTGTATACAATCAGTTTCTTGCAGTATGAACTTGACCAGGGCCCTGAGAAGATACTGTGTTATATAAGTAGATAGAAACCTTCATTTTCTCAATGGGGAAAGGGGATGTTCACTGTAACAAGAATTGCTGAATAAAGCAAATGTTGATATATTATGAAAGGCATTAAAATGACTGAGCATATCCCATACATCTATGTACCAAGTGTATTTCTTTTGGTGAGAACTGACCATTTCTGTCCTTGCCCATTTGTACATGAAGCTTAATATCGTCCCTTTCATCATGGTGAGTTCTTATCAATGTTTAGTAGAATGGAACCCTTTTAAGTCAATATGAAAGTGAATTAATTTTCCAGGTTTTTTCAATTTTAAATATGTTCATTTTATCCTTTGTGAATCCCAGTTCTTTGAAGTTGTAAAAGCTCTCCAAAGATCTGTTAAATAATTTTATTTTTTTGCTAGCTTTCCTATGATTTGATTTGTTTATATAAACTGTTCTGTCTGTGGTTTTCTTTCTTGGAGAGGGGGTCGAATCTAAATCGACTTCTGAATTGCTAATTAGTTTTTCTCAATACTATTTAAATACAAATCGTCCTTTTCCCTGGTATATTTCCTGCACATGAGCAGTCTGTCCTGCGGGAGAGGTATGTCTGGTGTTTCCCTGGCCTGGAGCATTCTAGGTGGAGCCCCTGGCGGGTGTGCCTTATGGTAGTTTTGTGGCCCTGAAAGTTGAGCAGCACCTAAGAAGAAGACTCCCAGATTAGCTAAGGTCTGAAGGGGATTCCTCATCACTCCCTGAGGGAATGAGCGTGCTAAGGTGAGGAGACACAAGGAGACAGAGCCAAGGAAGGGAAAGGTCACTGAGAGGGAAGGCACAGCACATCCAACCAATCCCGCCACCTTGCGACTTTGCTAGGGACCAGGCGGGTACTGCTTCTAAGCTGTTTCGGCCCTCACGTCACAGGTGGCCTCCCTCTGCCTAGCCTCACCCCTAACACTCACAGGGCCTGAGGCAGGTGTACAAGTGGGAGCCCATGGCTCCATACACCGAAACAGTCAAGAGTTACAGGACAAACTTACTAAATGCTAAATATGTTCTAACTTTCGACTCTGACAAATACAGATTCATTAAGGACCTGGATGGTTAGGTTCTAGTAGGAATTCTTGGGTTCCTCAGAATTCCTCGCCACGAACAACATGGCATTTTGGGGTATCTGGCCCTTGGTATGCTTTTTGCTACTCCCAGCTCCATGTCTCACCTTACAGCCTCCTTTTGCTGGGGCTGATATCCCAAGGTACAAGAGCTGTCAGTTTAAGCAGAGATTTCAGAGACCACAGACTCCCCTGACAGTGGGGTCAGGTTCTGTCACTTCTCCACTGATGTGGGTATCTTAATGCTGGGTTGGTTAAGGCTCTGAGTTACAAGAAACAGAAACCAACTGTGGCTGATTTAGGCAGCACAGGAGTTGAATAATGGGACCAGAGTGGTAGGGAGGCCTGTCACACCGAGACTGTGCTATGCAGTCAGACACAAAGCCCTGAACGGATCTGATGAAGGCACCGTGGCAGCTGATCTCCACCAGCTGCAAGAGCTTGCACTGCTGGCCCCATTAATGGCAGATGTTGGAAGCCATCCCGACTGTCACTGCTATGACTGGCCCAGTAATCATCCCTGCTGTCACCTGAGAGTGCCACATGGTCCCTGTTCTTTTTGTCACTAGCTATTACATCCTGGGTGGTTGTCTGACTGATGAAACTGATGTTATATGCCCATATCTTAAATGCCAAGAAGAGCAAGTATCTGGCATTATTAGCTTCTACAGAAGAAGGTGGGCTCTGTCCCCATCAAGACTCTTAAGATGGGTGATTCTTCAAATACTGGAAGAGGGTTCAGATGCTGGACAGCCAAAAACAATGAGAAATGTCCCCTACTTATGGGTTCTGTTTGCAAGCCTACCTTTAACTGTCCGGGGGACCTCGATCATGCCACTTAACCTTTCTGGGTTGACAATGACTCCTCAATAAAATGAAGGGCTTTGGTTTGTAATTTCTAAGGTCTCTTGGTATCCCACAGAATTCTGATTCTTTAAAAACAGACTGGCTTGAAAAAATTTGCTACTTCTAAAATTAAAATGCAGTCTAGGATACTGTTCATCAAATTTTAGAAACAGTGCTGTTTTAATGCCTGTCTAGATATCAAAGGTTGATTTGTCACCATTTCCAGGGTCCTAAATTTACCACTCTTTTCTTTTTGCCAGACCTTTTTCTCCTATCCAATGGTTTAAAGGACCAACAAAGATCTCCTGACCCCTACTCAATGTTGCTTGGCAATGGCGCCTCCTAGTGGATGAAGAAACTCCACCTACAAGAGAGGGCAAATGCTCTTAAGATAGGAGGAGCAGCAGATGTCTGGATTAGTTGTTTATGTTAACATGTCTCTCTGTATGGTTTTCTGAAATTCCCAGAAAAGGCAGGCAGACAGTTGGGAACAACCCCTGTTCTGTTTACTAAGGAGGAACTTTGCTGTTAGCCCTCGGTGTTCTCACTAATCTTCACAGCTAAACACCTACCTCCCCAAACACCAACATATATATAGTCATTCATTCATTCATTCATTCATTTGTTATCTCCTTCACGTGCGGACATACACACACATAACTCTCTTCCAGTTAAGGCTCTGAAAGAAGAGAGAAAAAAAAGGAGGGGGGGGGCCTCCAGACAGAGTCATGATGAGTCACATTAGGGGGTTTTAGAACTGAAAGTTTAATGAAAAGACTTGCTTTAGGTCAGTAACTAATGGCAGTTGGGCCCAGAATCTCAGCTTCTTGATTCTTGGCCCCCTGTATTAACTCCATGTTCTCTGTTCCTCTTTTTGAGGCAGGTGGTTACACTCCTCCCTTCCCCTAACATGGACATACATGCATCGTTGAAAGCATAATGACAGGCTATCACTTTAAGAGGCTTTTTTAATTACTGCAAATTACACGTGAAGGGAATCCTCCTGTGCTTCCTTTTCAATTGACCAGGAGACAGGGTTTCACGGTGCTAGGTAGGAACTAACTTTTCAAGCTACCACTGTGTTGTCAACTCGAGGCCTACAGAGTTCACCTAAGACATTGGTTACTGTGTGGCCCCAGTCATGTCTGCATAGGGCAAAGTGTCCAAAGGTCAAGAGGTCCTTGACCTCTCTTTTCTACCATACCCTCTCCCCTCCAACAAATCCTTTAACTTCATTAATTCTAAAAAAAAAAAGTTACTGCTGCAGATACCTTACATGTAATTTTTTATCTGCTGGATATATTAGTTTGGCTTGTTGAAACACGTTTTGCTCTTTTTAAAAGTTTCTTAGACTTTGATCTAGTCCTAACTTCTTTTTGCAAGCAAGAGCTGGGACAGTATGCGTGCCACTGAACACCAAATCAATCATCATCATCATATCACTTTACTCTCGGTCCTGCATAAGTTCCTGTAACTCTCCCGTGGGTGAGTATCTATGAGTCTTCCTGAAGTCTTTCTAGTTCTTCTTTTGGCCTCTCTCTCTAGAAATGCAGTTCTCTCTCCTGCTCCTCAAAGCCTTGTCTTCCTCCAGAGGCAGGGTCCTCAGTGCAGACTCTGTCCGCCGAACAGGAAAGCTGCAAGCCTAGAGGAGGCAGCACACCTTCCAAAGATGGAGACAGGAAGCTCACAGTATGTTCCTTCCGGCCTTTTGTGGAATTCAAAGATTCAGGGTCATTCTTTCACCATTCTTCTGACTCGTCCTCTCTTTCGGCCTCGCAGAACATCTAAAGAACTGCATATAATCGTGCCAGACTCTGATGTGTGTGGTCTTGGAGATAAGAAAGGGGGGCTAATTTGGAAAATGATCTCATCTTGAATAACCAGACCACAGATTAAAACAATCACACGGTTAATTACTGATTTTCTGTTTTCATGTTACTGCCATTTGCACTCTGAAATCAAACTAGCTGGTATAGTTCTTACTTCTAGGCAAGTTCTGAGCTAACGAAAATGTTAATGTTGGTACTTATAAAACTACAGATGTATAGATATAAGTGAAAAGAGGCATAAGAATGGGTATCTTCCCAAGACTGGATTGCTCCAACTCAGCAAGAAAAATGGAACCATTACCGTGCCCTCACGAGAAGATTCCATCTGCGTGTGAATTATTTCTAAGTTTCAAACGTGACAAGAAAAAAATAGGGAGTTCCTGAATGTTCAAATAACATCATGGCCAATTTGCAAACAGCAACAAAACTCTGCATGTGGACAAATAAAAGTCAGCAGTTAACTAGACTGAACCTTTCAGTATTACAGGAAGACACAGATATCTAAATTTATTATCCTCATAGACCAGGATGTTCACATTAGTCACCCGTCTGGGATAAGAACCTGAAGGCTCCTGTTAAATGCGGAGATGTTAATAGCTAATAGCAAAGATTTACTGAGCATTTAACTATACACCAAGTGCTATTTTAAGTGCCTTACATGTAATAACTTATTTAATCCTCAGAGCAACACAAGGAGACAGGTACTACTACTTTGCAGATGAGGAAATTGAGGCTTAAGACAAATGTCATATAACTTGTCCAAGGTCATATGGTTAGAAAATAGCAGAGGCAGGATTTGAACCTAAGCAAGCTGGCTCCAGAATCCTGAGCTCTTAACTTCTAATCCTGGGGCTTGATGATAAATAGAATTTATGACAATGAATATTATGCTCGAGACTTTGTAGACTTTTGATTATGAGAGTACTTTCACATTTCATTTTGCTCTCGCAAGTTGGTAGGTTGAAACTGAGGTGCCAAGTGTTGAGGTGGGCCTTGTCCTAATGGTAGTGACTCCTCAATTCCATCTCTAGCCCAGCTTCTTCTCCTGGGGGCTTTACTCTTACGGGCAGCTGTGTACTGGTCACCTACAGGCAGGTGTCCCACAATCATCACACTCTCAGATGGTCCAAAAGTTGATTAGTCATTTTCTTCCCCAAACCTTCTTTCTATCTGAAGGGAATAGTCTTTCTTCACCTTGTGGAAGTTTAGGGCTGTTAATCTGAGTAAGGCCTCTCCTCTCATCATTCCTTCTATGTTCTACAGAATTCCTGTTCATGTATACTGGATATTCTCCATGCGGCCTGCATGAGTCTTAGCTTCTCTTTCATACTTATCATCTCGAACTGTGCTTTGTTCTATACTGGTTCCTCAATACAGTCTTTCAGCTTAGCCATACTGATTCCCAGCACAGACGACACAGTGCACACACATGCTCTCTTCAAGATTTTATAAAATTTACGAAATAGAACAAACATCCTCTTGTTCTATGGATGTTACCCCTCCCTTTAATCTCTTTGAGGACTTTGAAGTCCCTTTCAGATTCTTCTATTATTTCCATTTCCTTTAGACCCAATTTCCTATCTGTTGAGTTTGTTTCAGGATGTTTTTCCACGTGTGCTTTGAAATTTTCACTTGAACATTAATCTTAAATGGGGGTCCCTTGGGTTTTTTTCCCTTCTGTCCCACTTTAGTTAGCTACCTAGCCTTCTATGATGGCTACAGCTTTTCTCAGCCACTGTTTGAGGCTGATGGGCTCTGTCCCACCCCTGAATTTCACCGGGGAGCCAGACTCCAGTTCCCTTCCCTCAGGGGCCTTCGTCCTTATTACAATGAGGAAGCTGTACTCCAAATCCCATCTTGCCTGGAATTATTTATGGACCCTCTACTACATTTTTCATACCAAGTCTAAAGGGTCTCTCTCTCTCTAATGCACAAATCTGATTATGTTATTGCCTTGGTAAAATTACTTCATGTCTCCATCACCTACAAAATAAAATTTAAAGTCCAGTCAAACATCACCTCTCCTCAGAAAGGGCTCCTGTGAACACCCTGTCCTCATCACTTTCTATCCCTGACCTGGCCCTTGTTATTCATAGTCCTCTCATCACTACTTGCTATCGTTATTGCATATTTCTTTGTCAGTGTGTCTCTTCCACTAGAATAGAAGTTTCATGTAGGCATGGACTTTGAATTACTTACTGTTAAATCCTCAGCACCTAGAACCGTGTCTGGCACATTGTACGTATTCTATAAATACTTGCAAATGGATGAATTAAAATCTTTAACAAGGCATCAAAAGCCCTAGATGTGGGGCGCCTGGTTGGCTCAGGTGGAAAAGCATGTGACTTTTCATCTCAGGGTCGTGAGTTCAAGCCCCATGTTGGGTGTAGAGATGACTTAAATAAATGTACAAACAAACTTAAAAAAAAAAAAAAAAACAGCCCTAGATGTATCAGCACAAGTAAGAGTGAGGGCACTAGAGTTAAACCCAGCCTAGGATGGAATCCTGGCTGCAGCATACCAGCTTTGTGACCTTGAACAAGTCACCACTTCCTAAGCTGCAGTTTTCTCATCTATAAAATGGGCATGATACCTAATCTAAGTGGGTTGTTGAGAGGAAGTGAGAAATAATCAAAAATTATAAACTGTAGCATTGTAGTCACATCACTGGTGGTTTTATTATTATAGGCTTGAACTTATCTGTGGTCATTCTCTCATCCCGCACCTTGCTCCAAAGTAAGAGCCCACCATTATTAATAGTGCCCAACAATATAAACTATATGCATTTCTGGCCATTCCATGTGTTCTCTGCCCTGCTTGTAATGCTTACCTCCTTTCCCACTAATGGTCAGTTTGCCTTACATATTCTATTCAGCTCTCCCACCTAGAAGCCCGGCCCAAGCATGGAAACAGCAGTGGGCTTTTATTTGCCCCTGGATGGGACATGGAATAGATCCTTGATTCAAAAGGAGGTTATCCAGGGCACTTGGCTGGCTCAATTGGTAGAGCACATGACTCTTGATCTCAGGGTCGTGAGTTCGAGCCTCACACTGGGTGTACAGATTACTTAAAAATAAAATCTTAAAAAAAAAAAAACAACCCAACCAAATAAAAGGAGGTTACCCATAGAGGGTCAGGTCAACAACTTAGGCTACTCAGGGTTCTAGAAAAGAGGGAGACTGAGAAAAATCAGATAAATTCACCCACTCATTCATTTGCATTGTCTGTCTGTCTGCCTGGAATGAAGTAAGAGAAACAGAAAGAAATAACTTGGACTTGAAAGTCATGCAGATTTGGGTACTGGGGAGCCTATTTGGAGGATATCTGCAAGCCCTTGAATAAACAGGGAAAGGTGCTCTTTCCAGAGTAAAATAGATGCAAAGTCCTGAGGAATGAAGGGAGCAGTGACCTTGGTTCCTGTGGTCTTTGTAGTTCTTATGAGGACTGGTTACGTTCTGTTTTCTTTCTTTAAAGTTCTTGAGGCTTCTGTATCTTGACATCTTTAATATTTCGTCTGATCTCACCCTTGCCACTACCACTTGGCAAACTCCTGTCATCCTTCAAGTCTCAGTATTCCTCCTCTATGAAGGCCCTCTCCTTTCCTTCTTCTCTCGCTCCCTTCTCATTGTAGTTGTTTCCATGTCTATCCATCTCTGTCCTGTGCTTCTAGCTAGGTCTCACAGGTAGTAGGCATTAAGAAACAAAATTACTAAATGGATAAAGTTGGGGGCAGAGTTAGGACAACAGTAGAGACCTCTCCACTTGTCCTGTAACATTTCACTCACTCTCTCCTTCACTAAGAAGATGAGCTACCACCTAGAGATACCAAATGGGAACAAAGAGATATGGAGAGATAGCAAATAGGGGAGCACATCTAAGAACTGAGCCAGGATGGGAGCTCTGCCTAGCAGGAGTGCAGGACACTGGCTGAGGAATAAGGGAGTTTAGTGAAGGATGAAACTAAGATGTGTCCAAACTTCATTTCCCTGCAATATTTTTCTTGATATAGTCTCTTTGGCTGGCTTCTCTCATACTTTGCTGTCATGGGCTTCCTTCCATCTCTTCAGCTATTCCTTCTCTGTCTCATTTGTTAGCTATTCCTCCTGTTCTCCAACCTTTTAAATTTGGGAGACCCTCCGTTCTCAAGTCCTGTTTTCTTCTCCCTCTCTATACTCTCCGAACCCAACTAAATAGTGACTATCCCCAAGCCTCCAGATCTCTCTCTCTGGGCTCTTAATCCACATATTCCACTTTGTTTTTTAGCAACTTCACTCAGGTGTCTCACAGAAACTTCAAACTCAGCATGTCCAAAATGTACTCCACCAACTAATTCCAGGCACCATCATGTAACAGGTGTTTAAGCCAGGGACCAGACTCAAATCTGTCTCCTGATTCCTTACTACTTCCTTTATTCAATCATCAAATCCTGTCTATTCTAATTCCTAAATATCTTCAGGTTCTATTCACTCTCTTTCATCTCTATTGACACTGATCTATCCTAGACATCAGTGTTCATGTTAGATCACTGTAATGGTCTCCTAATTTTCCCCACATCCAAATCCAACCCTACAGCAATACTGTAGCCAAAGAATACTTTAAAAATGATGTCTGGTCACATAAGTTTGCTTGTGATGGCATCCACAATTTTAAAATTCCAAATCCTTGCCATGTCTTAAATAGACCCATCAAGATTTTGCCCCTATTTCTTGGGAACCTCCTGAGCCCTCAATAATGTGCACAAGAAATATGAAAGATATCTTTAAGACAAGCAATACTTTCTAGAGTCCAGCAAAAAAAATACTAATATTCAAAGAGACTGCCTACTGACTCAAGTCAGCAGTTGGTGGAAGGGCAAATGACTTTATCTCTACTTCTGAGTACTACAAATTTTCTTGGGCCCAGTCACAATGATACAGCATCCATTGTAGTTAACATCATTCTGGTCAAGTCCACAGACACCCATAAGGGCCAAACAAATCAGAATTTATCTACACAACTCTCTCTGCTGAGATTTATGCACCGTTTTAGAATGAAATATCATATTAATTAGTAAATACCTGAGAGATTAGTTTAGTTCTTTAGATCACAATTTAAAATTAAGGTCTAACTCATACAGTGCTGGTGGGAATGCAAAGTAGTACAACATCTACATAAGGAATTTGACATTAGCAATAGTATGAAATGACGTAGGCACAAGGTTACTAACGTAACTGAAGAAGACTGGAAATGATCTAAGTGTTCATTAGTAGGGGACTGGGTTAACAAACTATTCTATATCCATAATGGATTATTAAGCAGGTATAAACAGGAATGAAGATGCCTACATAGTGCTATGGAGAGATCCCTCGTGTCTTCATATTGTTAAATTAAAAATAAGGTTTACAAGAGCATATATGCAAGTGTGTAAGAAGGGCAGGCAGTACCAAAACATGTAATATATATGTATCTTCTTATATTTTCAGAGATAAATAAAACTAATCAAAATGGCCTCATTTTAATTTTAAGAAATAATTTTCTTGAAGGTAGGAAGTCAATGGGGACGGGGATGCAAGCCAGACCTTTCTGAATGAACCTTATTAATAAGTTTGACTTTGTAAACATGTACATGCTTTTTGCAATCTAAAAACAAAATTAAATCAAGACAAAAATAGAGGCAATTCCTACAATTAAAAACAAACTAATGTTGATATCTGAATAAGATCAGTAGAATGTATCAATGTCAACATCCTGGTTGTGATATTATACTAGTTTTGCAAAATGTTAATGTTGGGAGAAACTGAGCAACATCTACAAGGATCTCTCTGTATTCTTACAGCTACACATGAAGCTATACTTCTCTCAATAAAAACTTCAATTTAAAAAAAAAACAAACTGATATAAACAACCCTAATTCTATATCCAGCTTGTCACATAATCAGGAAGTTATTTAAGTGACTTTAAACCCCAGTGCTTGTGATTGTGTATCTCTGGTGGGATACACCCTAAGGATAAAAAGGAGAAAGAAATCCTAATCTGCCTTCAGTAGTCTTACTTTTATCTTTAAATCAGTAGGATGAAGCAAGTATGTTAATGTGGTAAGGAACCCAGATCTTCTGAGAAAAGATGTACGAATAAAAAATTAAAAAGCAGGGCACCTGGGTGGCTCAGTGGGTTAATCCGCTGCCTTCGGCTCAGGTCATGATCTCAGGGTCCTGGGATCGAGTCCTGCATAGGGCTCTCTGCTCAGCAGGGAGCCCGCTTCCCTCTCTCTCTCTCTGCCTGCCTCTCAGTCTACTTGTGATCTCTGTCTGTCAAATAAACAAATAAAATCTTAAAAAAAATTAAAAAGCAAAAACTATTTTCTTTCTCACTTAAGAAAAACTGGAGGGTGCCTGGGTGGCTCAGTGGGTTAAAGCCTCTGCCCTCAGCTCAGGTCATGGTCTCAGGGTCCTGGGATGAGCCCTGCATCGGGCTCTCTGCTCAGTGGGGAGCCTGCTTCCTCCTCTCTCTCTGCCTGCCTTTCTGCCTACTTGTGACCTCTCTCTGTCAAATAAATAAATAAAATCTTTTAAAAAAACTGGAAAACTTTCAAAAGGAGAGAGTGTAGAGTAATGAAGCCTTATATACCCATTACCCTGCTCCAGCACCTGACAACTTATAGCTAATCTTGTTTAACCTATACTTTAAACCCAGTACCCACTACTCACCCCTCACCTGATTCTGAGGCAGATCCCAGACATTAATATCACCTCATGCATAAATAGTTTAGTACTTATCTCCATAAGGTAAGGACTCTTTGTAAAATGGTTGCAATAACAAAATTATGTTAAAAACCAAAAATTCCTTATATCTAGTAAATGGCTAATAAAAATCTGTAATTATTATCTTAAACTGGAAATAATGGTATAGACTTGTGGTTTTGTTTTTGTTTAGTTTTGACTGAAGAAAACTTTTTAGTTTACAATAATTTTTTTTTTAAGATTTTATTTATTTATTTATTTGAGAGAGAGAGAGAGAGCGAGCGTGAGCGAGTGAACGTGTGTACAAGCCAGGGGAAGAGCAGAGGGAGAGGGAGAAGCAGACTCCCTGCTGAGCAGAGAGCCTGACACAGCTCAACCCCAGACCCCAGGATCATGACCTGAACCAGAGGCAGATGCCTAACTGACTGAGCCACTCAGGGGCCCCTAGAGTAATTTCAGATTTACATAAAAAGTGCAAAGATAGTACAGAGTTCCTGTATGCCTCTCACCCAACTTCCCCTAATGTTAACATCTTAGGTAACTATAGTATATTTGCTGAAACTAAGAGGTAACACTGGTACATTGCTATTGATTGTACTCAGACTGTAGTTTGACCTCGGTTTGCTGAGTAATGTACTTTGTTCTGGGAGCCCCTGCAAGACAGACAGCACAATGCATTTTGTTATTAAGTCTCCTTAGTCTCCTCTGGTCTCTAACAATTTTGCAGTCTTTTCTTGTTTTTCATGACCTTGACCGCTTCCAAAAAAGGAGCACTGGCCAGGTGTTTTGTAGAATGTCCCTCAATTTTGATCTGCGTTAAGTCCTCGTCCCCCCACCCCCCTGCCGCTGCCATGGGGGTTGTAGATTTTGGGGAAGGATATCAACAGAGGTGAAGTGTCCTTCTCCTCCCATGACCTCAGGGGACACTTGATATCCACATGACTTATCACTGGTGATGTTAAGTTGATTCTTTGTTTAAGGGGAAGGCAGTGAGCCAGTTTTCTTTACTGTCAAGCTGCTATGTTCTCCTTTCCATCCCCTTCTTTGAAACTGAGTCATCACGTCCAGGCAACACTGAAGGAAGGATGAGGATTATCTCCATCTGGGGGAGGGGAGTAGTATCTACATATATTGTTTGGAATTCTGTAAGGAAGACTTGTTTCTTTCCTCCCATTGTTAATTTATTCAATAATTTATGTATACCAGTATGAACTCATAGATATGTATTTTATACTCTGCGTTATAATCCAATACTATGTTATTTTGTTGCCCAAATTGTTCCAGGTTTGGCCACTGGGAGTTCTTTCAGGTTGGCTCCTGTGATTCTTTGACATCATTCTATTTTTTTTCTTTTTTTGAGCATTTCCTTCCTTTCAGACACTTTATATAAAATACTCCGGGCTCATCTTCTATTTTCTCTGCCCCAGTCCTAGGAGTCATCATCTCTCCAAGGAGCTCTTGGCTCTTCTAGCAGAGAATGATACTTAGAAATGAAGATTGTTCTCTCTCTCAAATAAATAAATAAAATCTTTAAAAAAAAAGAAATGAGGATCTGGGTGTGGGTGTGCTCATTACTACTACAGTTTCACTGCTTCTGTACCCTCCCAGCGGGCAGAGCCAGGAAAGGCATGTGTATACTAATCCATGCACACGTAACCATCTTCACTCTTGCTTATTTGTAACTTTTTTCTGACAGAACGTAAACTTCTACCTATTTAAAAAATCAACACAAAAAAATCCAGTACCATAGGCAAAATTCAATAGGGAAAATATTTGCAAATATATGAAAAGGGTTAATATCCTTAATAAATACTAAAATTCTTAAAAAATGGCAAAAAACTAAAGAAAGTGAATGGATGAAAAGAAATGGGTAAGCATACTTAAAATAATATTTGACCATGCTAGTAACAAAACAAATGCAAATTAAACAAAAACATCATTTCCACTTATCAAAATGTAAACATGGGTGCTGTCCTCTATCACCGGTTTGAATACAAATTGGTACAATCTGTGTGGAGAATGATAAGATACTATGTAAAAGAAGTTTTAACTGCACTGCTGACATCTGCTAGGTGATGTCTCCCATTGAAGACGAGAAAAAAAGTGGGATAAAAAACTTCTGGAAGCATCAAAGTACTAACCAAATTGTCAGGAATGTTGGCTAAAATCTGGGAAAGAATGGGAACCCAGAAAGGTAACAGTCCTTACCCTGGGGACATCTGCTTACAGGACAGATCTTTAAGAGAAAAGGGGTCAGAATTCCAAGGAATCTCACAGTTAGCTCTTTGACCTGGAGCTAAAACCCTAAAGAGCTAGGGATGAACTAGAAATAATCAGCCCAGTCCCTTCACATACTTGCAATCTGGCTTGATCTCTGAGGGGTCTTAAAAATATAAGCCTTAAACCTTAAGATGGTCCCAAACTGTTAGTGCCTGAAGGTGCCTAGTAGAAGCAAATGAAAGTCCTCTCTCCACCAGAGAGGGGGGAAGAAAGTGTCATTCTAGGCCAGTGATTTTTGGAATTATTTCCAACATACAGTCAAAATGAATCTGGTACTTGAAGGGTAAGAGATCTTGATCAAGACCCAGCAAAAATGATAGACAATAAAGGCAAACCCACAGGGACTTCTTACGGTGAGATTGTCCAGCACAGTTTATCAAATAATGAAGCTTATTATGTCCCAGAACATAACAGCTGAGCTTGAATTTTTTTGGCAAGAAAATGAAAATAATGAAAAGTAATATAAATTTTCAAAAGAAAAACATGCAAAATACTGAAAAGAAGGGAGAGGATATAGAGCATACCATAAGGTAGACCTGTGTCTATGCCTAACTGGGTCACAAAGGTGATGAGAGGAAGGAAGGCACAGAGGCAATATTTAAAGAGATAACAGCTGAAAATTTCCCATAACCACAAATAGTATCAGTACACTGATTCAAGAGACTTGAAGAATCGAAGGCAGGACTAAGACACCCACACGCATGCACACACCCCACAAAGAAAACGAAAGATGAAAAAAACATTTTTTAATAACCTGTGAAGTAGAGATCATGCTTAGATTAGTGACAGACTGCTACCTAAATTTCAACATCAATGGAAGCCGGAAGACAGGAGAATGGTATCTAATGGAAAGAAAAAGCCGACCCAGAATTCTCTACTCAGTGAATATCCTTCAAGACTGAGGGGGATAGAAGGAAATTCTGAAACTAATAAAAATGGAGAGTTTGCACCCAGCAGACTGACACAGGGAAAATGAATCCAGATAAAACCTTAGAGATGCTGAAAGAATAATGAACAAAGAAAGGACAAGTGTGGGGGTAAATATAAATTAATAATAACAGAAGTTGGAGTGATGTAAATACATGTGTCTTACATATTTATGCACACAAATATAAATCCGTGAAAACAACAGTCTGTGCATCAAAGGAGGGGCATTACATCAAATTCATGTGTTCTACAGCGCTTGTCCTGTTCAGGAAGACACCCACGGTATCAATATTAGAGCACGATGCATCAGGAGCTGTGCTGTAATTCCTGAAGTACACACTAAGATAAAAGAAGAGAATACTTAAATTTCCAAATTAATAGAGAAAAACAGAATGATAAAACATATTCAATTGACCCAAATAAGTCAGGGAAAGCAAAAAAGAAATACATAATAGGAGGTACAATAGAAAGCACATAAGAATACCACAGATGTAAGTCAACTATCTCCAAATATCATGAAGTGTAAATGTACTAAACACTCCAATGAAAAGACAAAGATTAAGAATCTAGAATTTAAAAAAGTATATGCCTTTAAATACAAGACACATCTAAAACCTATGGGTACAAAAAGGTTGAATCTTAAAAGGGGGGAAACAACCCCCAGAAAATTAAACCCACAGTAGAAGGACGAAAATAACAACAAACAGAAATTACTGAAACAGAACATAAATATGCAACGAAAAGGATTACCAAAGCTAAAAGTCATTGTTTAGAAGAATGATAAAACTGGCAAATAGCTAGCAAGGCTGAGAAGGAAAAAGAAGAGGCACAAATTCCTAAAGAATGGAAATGCGGAGATATTATGGACCAATTTGTGCCAAAATTGTTTAAAAAGTTTCAATAAAATTCACTCATCCCTAGCAAAATACAATTCACCCAAAGTGAGGGTAGTAAATAGAAGACCAAATATTCCTATAAATATTTAAGGAATTCAATCAGAAATGAAAACCCTTCTCACAAAAGAAGTCTGGCCTGAATGGGTCTACAGGTGAGTTCTACCAATCATAAAGAGAACAGAACAAGCAAGACCAGAGAACACTCCCCGACTCATTTTATGAGGTTAGCACAATCTAGATATGAAGACTTGCTATGGACAGGATAAGAAAATTATAGTATAATCTTTCTACATATACAGATATAAAACGTCTAAAACATATATACAAACAAACCAAATCTAGAAATACATAAAAGGGAATATAAGGATTATACATCATGACCAAGTTTGGTTAGCCGAAGGCTCAATGAAATTCACTGCATTAACAGATCAAAGGAGTCATATGATCATTGCAAAATATGCAGGAAAAAAAGCATTTGATAAAATTCACCATCCATTCATGCCTAGCCAACTCTAAGATCAGAAATAAAGATAAATGCTATCAGGGGCGCCTGGGTGGCTCAGTGGGTTAAGCCGCTACCTTCGGCTCAGGTCATGATCCCAGGTCCTGGGTTCGAGCCCCACATCGGGCTTTCTGCTCAGCAGGGAGCCTGCTTCCTCCTCTCTCTCTGCCTGCCTCTCTGCTTACTTGTGATTTCTCTCTGTCAAATAAATAAATAAAATCTTTAAAAAAAAAAAAGATAAATGCTATCATCACTGTTCTGCATGTTTAATCTATTGCAGTAAAGGCTAGAAAAAGAAAAATGTATAAGAATGGAAAAGGAATAAACAAAATCCTCCTTATACACAGATGATATGATCAGATACGCAGAAAATCCAAGTGATTCTACAGATAAATTATTGGGATTGATACAGCTTGATGAATAGAAAGGAATATAAAGTTAATACAAGGAAGGACGGGAAGAGAAAGGAGATGAGAGAGACAGATCTACCTTTAAAAACAAATACCTAAGAACAAATCTATCAAAAGATGTGTATACAAGCTCTGCAGAGTAAAGCATAAAACATTATTGAAAGAAATCAAAGATCTAAATAAATGGGAAGATAGACACCATGTTCATGAATTGGAAGACTCAATGTTGTAACCATGTCAATTATTCTCAAGCTGTTATAAAGATTTGATACAATAATTGAAGGCAAAATCCCAATAAGGATGTGTGTGTGTGTGTAAATAGATAACCTGTTTCTAAAATGTATATGGAAAAGGTGGAGAAGTACATCCCTCAAAAATTGGCCGAAGAAGAGCAAGGTACAAGGCCCTGATCTATTAGTTACCAGAACTTAATACAAAGCTATAGTTAATAAGATAACCAACCTGTTGTTGGCACAATGCCACAATGCCAGAGAAATATACTAACTGACCAGACCAGAACCTGGGAACAGTCACACATGTATAGGTGCTTGATCTATGGCAAAAGTGGTACTGCAGAGCAGTCTTTTCAGTAATTTTGCTGAGACTGCTGAATATCCACATGGAAAGAAATGAAATTGGACTGCTACCTTAGAGCGTACTCCAAATTAATTTTAGATGGATGATAAAACACAGGAGGATATCTTCACAATCTCAGAGTAGTAAACATTCCTTAAACAAGAGCCAAACAGTAACCATAAAAGAAAAAAACTGATAAATTGGACTGTATTAAAATTACAAATTTCTGGGGCGCCTGGATGGCTCAGTGGGTTGGGCCTCTGCCTTTGGCTCAGGTCATGATCTCAGGGTCCTGGGATCGAGCCCCGCTTCGGGCTCTCTGCTCGGCGGGAAGCCTGCTTCCCCCTCTCTCTCTGCCTGCCTCTCTGCTTGCTTGTGATCTCTGTCAAATAAATAAATAAAATCTTTAAAAAAAATTACAAATTTCTGTTAATCCAAAGGTACCATTAAAAGAATGAAGAGATACATCACACAGTTGCCATTAGGGAAGAGTAATCAGGAGAAATCACAATGAGATTGCACTATACCCCAAGTGGCAAAAATTAAAAATACTGACATTGCCAAGTATCAGCAAGAGTGTGCAACACAGGCAATAAATAATCATGAGAAAAAAGGAGAGTGCTGTTAATAAGGACTAATGACATGTTTTTAAACAGGGGCAGTGCCAGGAAAACCAGGACTTGAATCACCTTAGGAGAGGCAAATACCATAGGTAAAAGGTTGGTTGATACATCTGCTTTAGAAAATAAAGTTGGTATAATCTTGGAAAACTGACGTATAAACTCTAAAACCTATCAATTCCACTCCTAGGTTTATGCCCAGGATATATGTACAAGATTGTTTACAACAGCACTGTTCAAAATAGCCAAATCTGCAAACAACCCAAATACATAGTAACATTAAAACGAGTAGGTAAATTGTGAATGTTTGTTCATTGCAATACTATACAGTGATAGAGGAGCACAAAGCAACCTGGATCAAAGACCAAAAGAGAGTATATGCTGTATGACTCCATTTAAATAAAGATTTTAAAAGACAGATAACACTGAAATTATATTACTCAGGGATACTGTATGGATGGTATAGACATGAAAGCAGGAGGTAAAGTCTAGATTAAAGGTAACCTGAGAAAAGAAGGGGATTGTGGTTAAGAGTATTATAGGTAGTGTTTGTATTTGTATTTCTTGATCTGGTTGTAGGTAATGGTTCTTCAGTTTAAAATAATTCCTTAAGCTGTATAGTTCTGTGTATGTACTTTTCTAAATGAAACAGGTTGTATAAAATAAGGTTACATCTATATGTGATGTAGGTGTTTGTATGTATCCATACACTCTTTCACCCAGTAATTCTATTTCTAAAAGCTTATTTTGAGGAAATAAAGCAATCAGCCAGTGTGAACAGAAATTATGTACAAAAATATTATTAATCAGGGGCGCCTGGGTGGCTCAGTGGGTTAAGCTGCTGCCTTCGGCTTGGGTCATGATCTCAGGGTCCTGGGATCGAGCCCCGTATCGGGCTCTCTGCTCGGCGGGGAGCCTGCTTCCTCCTCTCTCTCTACCTGCTTGTGATCTCTCTCTGTCAAATAAATAAATAAAATCTTTAAAAAAAAATATTATTAATCATAACATTACTTCTAATACGGAAAACAGTGTAAATGTCCAACTTTAAGGAAATCATTAAATATGGCATGTGCATATAGTTGAGATATCTTAATGCAACCATTAGACTACTGTATCTAAAAAATATTTAACGGCACAGCAAAATGCTTAAAACTAGTAAGTGAAAAGAATTGGGAAACAAAACTGCATATATAAAATGAGTGCAACTGTGATCATGAATATAAGTAGAAGAAAATGTTCTGAAATGTTCACTGTGATTAACTTTTGTAAGTGGTATGATTTTTATTATAATTTTTCACAATTTCTAAATCAGTACAAAGTATGTGTATTGTAAAGATTATTTATACTAGAAACTTATAATTTTTATTTTTAAATGAACAAACTTCTTTCAAAAATGGAAAATTAACTAAATTTTCTTATTTTATGTGCATATAAACTTATTTCAAAATTATTTTTAGTGGCTAAGATCAGCTTTCACATACAAAAAAATTTACCAGAGTGACAACTTCAAATTCATTTCTAAGATAGTAGACATCAGAATGTAGTTTGTTTTGTAATGTAGCATTCAAAAATTAAAATTTATTCTACACTGTAGCATCTCAATCTAGGCTTTGTTTTATAGAAAAATTGGGGTTCCTACATTTTTCTGTTAATAGATGTCAAAATGGTAAAGTAATTACAGTTAAAAGTTAAAAAAATCCAAACTCCACAATTTTCTTTACAGGTAATTATATTTTGTTTGCAGATCCAAGAGCTAATCAACTTCAAACCCTTCAATTTATCTGTTTTTAGTTTGTGTAGAATTAAGATAGCAGGCCTAAGCTTTTGAAAGGGCTTGAAAGGCCTGTCTATGGAGTTAGCTCTCCACTGGCATCTGGCAACTTGGACGGGTTCCTCCCATCCTAACTGAAAAGCGTGGCTCACTGTGTCTAAACTGTGCAAACAATATGATTTATCCCGAACACCTGCTTTCCCTCTGGGAGGCTGGAAGATGGTACTGGCCAGGCAGAGGGTGTCTACATGACCAGCTCCCAATAAATATCCTGGGTGCTGAGTCTCTAATGAGCTTCCCAGGTTGGCAACATTTCACACGTGTTATCACAACTGGCTGCTGGCAGAAGACCCTTGGAAGCCTGTGCCTGGATGCCCCTGGACTTCAACTCATATATCTTTTCTCTTAGCTGGTTTTGCTTTATAGAATCTCTGAGCTGCAATAAATCCCAGTTGTGACTACAACTAGATGCTGAGTCCTAGGAGTCCTCCTTAGTCAATCAACAAACCTGGGGGTGTGTCTTGGGGGACCCCTGACACATAGTTCTTAAAACTAATATAAAACTAAACATTTAATTTAGTGGTAAAGCTAGTTCAGATAAATGTTTAATTTTTTTTTTAAAGTTTATGATGATAGCTTTTTTCCTTTCAAATGGTATTTATCCAAGGTCTTCACAGGCACCCAGCTACATCCTCTCATGAATCTTATTGCATGACTTTAAGTATCAAGTTTCTGATGTTTACTAGGATCAAACGATATTTTCCAACCATTTCCTATTACCCAGCACTTATGTAGGTGTTTGATAAATATGTGCTGATGAATGAACAGCATTTTTATCATTATACATAAAAACAAAAAAAAAAACCCAAAAGATCAGACTAGTTCTAAAAATATATACAGATCTTCACATAATTTTCAATGCCACAGTCCAGACTTTTCTTGCTCGATAGGAAATAAATATACTTCCCTTTCCTGGGCAAGTTTGCTAGTAAGTAGAAATTGGTTCTACCTTAGCAGCATAAATGAATTCCACAAATATTTCCTTCCCCAAGCTTAAACACCAGACCAAAAGGAAAAACAAATAAAATTTAAAAAATAAAAAAGCTATCAGTCTATCTCCTCGTGAGCTTCAAAAATACAAACTGCTAATATTATTTTAAAAGATACAAACTATTGTTTTCATGTCACATGTATTTTAAATCCATATTTAATTACTACAAAAGTCTCCCTGTGGTATATGTAATCATTCTATAATAAGGTAATTAAAATTCCTCGGCCAGCCAATTTAGGATTTACAGCTTAACTCAAGTATCAGACACTATTAAAGACAAGCCCGGATGTGTTACTTAGAAATAAACATTTAATTTAAGTGGGTGTGGCACAACACAGCCCCATCTTCAAAATTGGACCCATATTTTCAAATATGTTTCAGCAAACTATTGTAGACAAGTCCAAATTTAAGTGTAATCCCAAAGCAATCGATCTAGTGCAAACACATGCAGATATCTAACAAACGACTGTGTGTGTTGGGGGAAAATGACAGCACAGTCTCTAAATTGTAATGCCCCTACTTTAAAGGTCAATCATCTCCCGACCTCCTCCCACTTTGGGACTTGCAGTTGTTGAAACTGAATATCTAGGGGTGGTGCCTGGGTACAAGCTTATTTGACAAGTTCTCCTTAGGATTTTTCAATGTTAAGTTTTGAAATCTACTGCTTTAATCTTTTCTGGCTCTAAAATTCTGCTTCTGTGAGTCTCTGAATTGAAATATGCTTTAAACTTAAAACCATTTGTAATTAAATGGGTACCAACGAGTTGGACGGGTTTTCTAACATAAGCAACCTGATCGGGCCATGTAATTTCATGACTGGCTTAAGGGGAAAAAAAAGGAGAGTTGGTTATACACAGTCTATGGCAAAGGCAGATACAAATACCTATTAAGAAAGTCACTGATTTCTTTTTCTTCATCAAAATTATCAGAGCTGTTTCCAAGTAGCCAAAAATTGCAAAGTCAACTGACCTTATTTCATTTGTTTTCCCTTTGTCTACTCTGTATTGGCGGCAGGTCATTAAAACTGGGAAATGGATCTGGATAACCCATCACCTGAGCAATGAGCCCGTGGATACCAGGGATCATTACAACTATTGCCAGAAACACAGAACTAATTCTGCAGTAGCTTTGTCTACATTTTAACTGTACAGACAATCTCTTACCTAGCCAGTAGGTGGAGGCACACACAAACTTACTGCTTTGCTCTTTGAGCCAAAGGACCTTAAATTTTCTAGTAAATTAGTCTTTTGTTTATTCATTTGTTTAAACCCAGGAGATCAAAGAGAACACAAAAAAGTGAACAAGGACAATTGTTGAGGTGAATTTATAAAAAATGATACAAAGAACAATTTTATATTTCTATTTTTGTTTCTGGCCCTTTTGAGAAATAACTAAGTTACTTTAACTGTGAATTCATAATCCACTTCCAGATCCCCAGAGCTAATAAAATAATTGTAAATTTAGAAAGAGATCTTTTAAAAATTCATGTTCAATCAGGGAAAACTGAACATCAACCAAATGTGACCTAATACTAAGGAATGATTGTTGATTTTGCTAGGTATGATTATACTATTATGATTGATATCTATATCTATACATCAAGTGCTTCTTTATAAATCCAAACAGGAATATTTATAGGTGACATGGTATCCCTTTAGAAATCACCAGGAAAAAAAAAGAAAAGACAACAGTAAATGCTACACAGAACAAAAAAGGCAAAATATTGATAACTGTTGAATTCGGTGACAGGTGCACTGAGGTTCACACTATTCTCTTTTTATCGAAATTTTCCAAGACAAAAAGTTCAGAAAATTAATTTATAGAGCCACGTTCTTGTGACTTGGGTTAACACTGAGATGAGATGACCAGTAGATATGCAACTTTAATGAAGTCTTATCTCCACACATAGGCACCGAGGAGTTATTTCAATCATGACTGAATCATACGAAAAATCAGCTCTATAAAATCTCAGAATTTAACAGAAAGACTAAAACTAACTTGCTAAATCCCCTGGAAACAATACTTTCCAGCTGTAGCATACTTCACTATTTTACAAAATGAATTTCCATTTAGTTCTGATAATCCTTATTAAGATTTTAAAGGTTAAAAAAAAAAAAACCCTGAGGCTCAGAGAAGCTAAATGGCGTGGCTGGAGTCACAAAATCCGTAAAAGTGATGGAGCTGGGACAGTAACCCAAGTTTTATAACACCAAAGATTATCTTCTCTCTACTGTACTATTGCTTTGACCCCATTGAAACAAATAGCAAACATGATGAAATTTAGGTGAATCTTAAAATTTTGCTTTCTGTGCTCATTACTTTAGAGAATATGACAAAACTGGTTTTTTTTTTCATTTTCTCAGTGAATAAAAATACGGATAAAAACAGATTCCTTGAATAAAGAATAAATTAAATCAGAGAAAGTTACTGAAAAAGAATGATAACATCTTAAAATTGGAAGGGACGCTAGCGGCCCTCCCGAGCCCAAAATCAAACCCTTATCTTTAGCCTCCTTGCTGGGTCCAGCTTGAGCTCAAGGTATTTTTAGTGAGGAACTGCGTACTCTGCGAGACAGCCTGCTTCATTCACTGACTTAGTCTGATTGCTACAGGGGCCTTCCTTGCTTAGGGGTGGAACTGACCTCCTGCTAACTGATTCCAGTTACAGCCCCTGACCCTACACTTAACAAACATATAATCCTCTTACATATGACACCTTTTTAAATAACTGAAGACTTCCATTATGTTCTACCATGGCCTTTGTTCTGAGGACTCTCTCCGCAGAAAAAGAAAACCAGTGGATACTTGAGTAACTAAAGCTTCCCAGTCTTTTCAACAACTCTTCCATGGTCTTCAAACTGGGATTTGGGAATCTCTCGGAGTACCCAAGGCCCTTCCATGAGATATGAGAATTAGGATCTTTTTAAGGCAACCAATGCCCATTTCTTCACTTGCCATAATTTAATCTATCTGAAAACAAGTCTACGGTCTGCTGAGTTTTCCTTTTACATCACCACTCATACGAGCCCATCTCAAAAGACGAACTGCTCACCCATCCTGAAAAGTCTGCCTAGCTTCAGAGACAACTAGGGAATGCAAAGCTCCCGAGGGAGAGACTCTTGAGAGCAAAACATTGCTTCAGAAAGAACGAGAACAGCCACCTTATTTCATCCAGACAATATATGCATGGCAAAACCTTATCTATTTTAGAATTAAAAATCAATCATAAGATGACTGGCACAGGGATATCTATTAACACTTTAATTTTATTTGGAAAATGAAGGCAGATTTTTTTCTGACAGAGAGTGAGTCTGATTTGGCTGACTGGCTTGACAATGATGACTAGCTCTGCCATTTAGGTCACACAGCAGACATTTTCCATAAGCTGGATGAGATAAAGGTGCTGATCTACCATTTTGAAGAAAGTATATTTAAAAGAATACACAAAACACTAAAAATGATAGCCCCACAATAGAAGTTTTTATGTATCAACTCCAAAAGTATGTGAGGAGGTACATGGTTTTCAAAATTCTTTTAGCAGGTATGTCAACAAAAATTTTGAAGACTGTGGCTCTAAGGCAAAATTTGTAGGCTCTTTCCCACTCTTGTTATCTCCTTCAGGCAGCATGCCAGTGTCCTGCTTACTATGAACACTCTAGGGAGAAGAGGTAGTATACAATAACAGTGTGAGTGTGGGCTTCATTCTAAATACTATCTGTTCTTAATTAATGTAGCCCAAGGTTCCATTCAGGGCTTTTTTAAAAAAAGCTGTTGCAACAACTACCTTTCAAAACATTTCTCTTTTTCAAAGCAGTTGCAACTAAGCTTATTGTGATCTTGCACTTATATAAGTGAATGAGTGAGTTTGTATTAATTGGTCTTAAATTTCCTTTTTTTTTTTGTTTCAGCTCCTTTGCTATAAAAAAATTTTTTTTGATCTAGAAATTCAGTGTGTGAGCCAGCCCTCCATGATAAGGAGTGGGGGCCGTGGAGGGGGCAGCTTCTGACATGGCTCCCAAGGATCTCCAGTATCTCTTGGTGCTCACACCCTCATGTAATACTCTGGCCTTACGTGTGGGCTGGATCTGGGGACTTACTTCTAATTAACAGAATATGGTAGAAGTGATGGTGTGTGATTTCTGAGATTAGGTTACTAAACTGACTTCCAAATGGAGAGGCCCGGTGACAAGGAACCCGGGGAAGCCTAGGCCAATGGCTCCTGAAGAACTGAGGCTCTTGTCTAATAGGCCACTGCCAACAAGCATGTGAGTGAGCCGAGAAGGAAATCCATCCCCAGTGGAGTCTTAAAATGACTCCAGTCCTGGCCAACGCCTCGATTACCACCTTATGAGAAGTCCTAATCAAAGTTACCGATTAAAATTCTGGAAAGAACAGGATACCATCCCATAAAGCTTTATACAGTCTCTTTGGACACAGCTGTCCAATTAGCTACAAAACTACCCAGTTATACTATTCTTAGCTCACATTTCTCCATCTTACTGACAAAAATTCTATGACAAACATGTCAAGTGGTTTATTAAAATCAAATACACTGTTATCTACAGAATCTCCTTAATATGCCAATGTGGTAATTATATCAAAATAGGAAGTGAAGTCTGTTGTTACTTGCTTTTCGTTGCCAGAGAGGTTTCCAACATGGAGACCTCTACTACCATCCCACTTCTCTTCAATAAGACTATGGTCAGAATTGTATATTTTGGGGCCTGCTATTCATCTGAATTCTTTCTACAGCCTCGTCTCTGAAGTATACTAAAAATGAAGGTTAACTAAATATGCCCAACTTTTGCTTCCTCAGCCATTGTGAACCTTAAGATGAGATAATCCTTTTATTCTGGTTACTTTTTTTTAAAACAGATGAGCTCACAACTATTGTTAAATTTAAAAAGTGTTAGCATTATCCCAAACTAGCACTGCTAAAACTTTAACCCTTAAGAAAATAAAAATGTACACTCACAATTCAAAAACCATGTAAAGCATTCCATCTGAGCTATATGTCTCCAATAACTCGACAATATGGGGGTGCTTCAGCATATGACAGATACTGGCTTCCCGCTTTAGATCTGCAAAACAAATACAGCACATACTTTGTTAGGTAAGAACAAAAGACAATCAGAGTGAATGATGAATGAATGGATGTGATCTATGGTAACATGAAGACTTCTCTAACTAAAGAGATGAAATCCCCCATTTAAACTAAGCTTTTTTTACCCTTTAAAGTCTTTGATGATACAACTTTTTCATATTTTTGGCAGTTGATATCTATCTATCTATCTATCTCTCTATTACAGAGTCAGGTCTTATTTTTATTTATTTAAGTAATTAAGCTCTATGCCCAGCATGGAGCTTGAACTCATGGCTCCGAGATCGAGACTTGCATGCCTCAGCAACTCAGCCAGCCAGGCGCCCCAGCTCTTATTAATAAGAAATGTAAATAGCAAGAATACTTTCCCCAAACCCTTATAATCAAGCCTCAAAATTTATAACATTCTTGATCTGGTAATAAATAACTCAATCTGCTGTTTTGAATTGTACCTCTTTTTCTTAGTTTTCCCTAAAGTGGATAAGAACATGTTGTCTATTCTTTAGCTTAAAATCTAGCATTTACAGGGGCACCTGGGTGGCTCAGTGGGTTAAAGCCTCTGCCTTCAGCTCAGGTCATGATCTCAGGGTCCTGAGATCAAGCTCCGCCCCAGGCTCTCTGCTCAGTGGGGAGCCTGCTTCTTCTTCTCTCTCTCTCTGCCTGCCTCTCTGCCTACTTGTGATCTCTGTCAAATAAATAAATAAATAAAATCTTTTAAAAAAAATCTAGCATTTACAGATACACAGCAGGGAAGTTACATGGAATAAAGGGCAAAATGATTTAAACAGTAAAGGCACTGCTTCCACCCAGCATCAAAGTCAGAAATTTATTTTACATCATCTATAAAACATATTTAACAATTCAGGACACTAGTTATGGTGTTATCTTGAAGAACAAATTCAGACAATGTAGGTAAGACTACTGTGTAAGTTACAGAACACTTATTTGAGAAAATAAAACTGTCCATACCATTGTCATCATTGTACAAACACATTTTGGGCATAGATATCCCTTGCCATGTCCACACGGAACAAGAGAACTAAAGCCTTCCTGTGTCAATAGCACTGGAGTTTTACCTGTTTGCAGGTGAATAAAATCCAATGTGACATTTTTATATTTGGAAGTAAAAGGCAAACAGGTAAAGAAGAACCAAGCATGAGGATGTACTACAGAAGCAAAAGAGACAATGTTATTTCCTCTCTGATTTATTAATTCAACTTGGCTTTGTTAATAAGAGCAATTGTTGTAGATCGAACTACAGAAGACTTGTGTAAGAGTAGGATGAGGAAGTCAGTAAATTAGAGAAAAGAGAACCCACTGGAAAAGGAAGAATTAATAATACAATATTAAGAAAGTCAAGGGAATAGAGGGAATCAAGGCATGAGTAATTGGAGAAGGTTAAGAAAAGGCTGTTTAAGAGTCAGCCAAAGACCATTAGCAGTCTGGGCAAGATCAAGTTCTGTGGAGAGGTCAGGTCTGAAGTCCGTATGCAGGAGACAATTATGTAATAACAGATTAAAATTTATCATGTTTCTCACTGGGCTAAGTACTTAATAGAGTCATTACCCTTGCTGAGCCAACAACCCTAAGAGGTAGATACTTTACAGCTGAGGAAGCCAAGGCTTAGAAATGTGTTCAAGATCACACAGCTACCACAATGGCTGGGTCTGAGCCCTGGCCTGTCCAACTCCAAAGTCAGCAGTCCTTCGATGATGCCATGCCAGGTTTAGACATGATCAAATCAGAAGAATCTGGCTGTAGGAAAGGAATGGCAGAGTTAAAGAAGGTTTGACTTTTCTGTTTTTGCTGCTGCTTAAAAACAAAACACTGTGTAAGTGGCAGTGATGAAAAGCCCACGGGATCTATAGTCGGAAACCTGGGGCCGGGTCTGCCACTTGCCAGATGACTATTACCCTCTACCAGTGCCTTCCTCACCTCAGATGAAATAGGGCAGGCTGGAGGGGATGCAGGGCCTGCAGAGTCTACTCAATCGCCTTCAGGGGGCAGCGCTAGGATTCCCACGAAAGAATGGCTGTGGGGGGCACCTGGGTGGTTCTTTCGGCTCAGATCATGAACTCAGGGTCCTGAGATGGAGCCCTGTATCAAGCTCTGTGCTCAGTGGGGAGCCTGCTTGAGATTTTCTCTCTCCTTCTCCCTCTGCCCTTCCCCCCACTTGCTTGTGCGCTCTCTCTTCAAAATAAATAAATAAATCCGTGTTCATGGGAAAGGAAGAGGCCAGAGGCACATGAAAGATGGTCTCCATCTCCAAAAGTGCTTGGGAAGGTCCTGCAGGAGAGGAGAGGTGTGAATCAGGTGTGGGTTTTGTGCAGAAAAGTCGTAACTGTGAGGAAGGCTTTTGACAAGTGTTGCTGGAAAGCCAGGCTGAAGCCAGGAGACATAAATCAGATACCTGCGCCGTTTTTTTTTTTTTTTCTCTCTCTCTCCTTCTTCAAGAATGTTCTGCCTCCAGATTTTATGAAAAGGAGTTTTATTTTGCCCTTTTCATGTAACTACAGCCTATTGCAACTTTCATACCCACTTTGCCAGTGCCACGTCTGTTGTACCAAAGGACGGCAAGTAGAAGCGGCTGTCCTAAAGACCCCTGCCATCTGACCTGCACAGTTCTGCTTGATATACAGCTGACCGTGCTCCTGGCCTAGTCTCTCATCACCTACCCACCCTCGAAACGAAGGCACAATTGCTGTGGACCCTCCCTTCAAAGACTAAAGCCACTGAAACATCACTGGATCCGGCATTTCAGGGTCTAAAGAGCAAAGCACTGAAGAGCACAAAACTAACAACATAAAAAGATATTTGAAATTATAAGGGCAATGATGCAAAAGATGGTTTACATCTAGAATAATTATGGTACCATTTTCCATAATTCAGATGTCGATTAAATGGGTATACTAAGTAGCCCAAATGGAAAATCATGGTTTGAAAAATACAAATGCATTATATAAGCATTCAAACTGTCGATTCCAGGAGTATCACATTCAGAATGCTTGGTTTTAGATGTGAATGTGAATTAAAGATATATTAAGTGCTATTAATTCCTTGCTGATATAGCAAACTAAAAATAGCATTTTCCTACAAACCAACTCATGAGGCAGAGTAGCAAGGAATTCAAAAGCAGGGGATAATGATTTGAGGTTGTGATGAACTGCTCTGAGATATTTGCACGGAACATGCCTGTGAGTGCCCTGACCGAGTCACCATGGCTGCTTTCCAGTGCTACTCTGTCCATAATGACTGGTAATTCTCTCCACAGTTCCTTGTATCTTTTCAGTTCGTATTTTTTGCAATTTGTTCAACTGCAATTTGTAATCTTTGACATTTAAAAGATTTAAAAAATAATTTCTATGTTTAGTGCCCTGATACTTAACTATGTGCCTATAATAATCCATTTATTTCCCTTTAAAGGGGGCACTAATAATATGGAAAGTAATATTTGGTTTTCGGACCGTAACTGGAGAAACACACTTAAATCAATCCGCTTACTATGTATGAGTACTACCACCACCACTACGTTTCCTAAGAACTCTGGGCATCCAAGAGTAAAGCAACTATGCCCCACGGGCTTGACCTCTCCAGTCTGTTCCTCAAACAAGGGAGAGTTAAGGAAACGGTTTCAGGTGGTCTCTTTTAAAAAGAAGTTTCCAGGGTGCGGGGCTGGCTCTGTGAGTGCAGCATGTGACTGACTCTTGATCTCAGAGTCGTGGGTTTGAGCCCCATGTTAGGTGTAGACATTACTTAAAAATAACATCTTAAAAAAGTAAATAAAAAGAAGTTTCCTGGAAAGTATTGTTCATTCTACTACTAGTTGTTCTTATGCTAGGAGAATTCTTCACACTGTCTTTTAAAAGTCGGATGCCACTTACAGAGTAACAAAATTCTGCAACAAGTTAATGTGACCATGGATCAAAACTAATTTGGGTATTTACAAATAGGATTGAAGAAACAATTTCTGACATTCTTAGTATTAGAGTAGCAATCTTGACCTCAATATCTGAACTTGAAAGGATATAAATTTAAGAGTTAGCTTGCGGAGAGCTGTTCTTCAGATCAGCACTGTCCCGGAAGTAAAATGTGAGCCACATACATAATTTTAAATTTTCAGTAGTCACATTAAAAAGTAAAAATAGGTGAAATTTATTTTAATAACATATTTTATGCAATCTAATATATCCAAAGTGATATTTAACATATGATCATATTAAAAGTTATAAATATGTTTCTTTTCTATAGGAAGTCTTTGAGATCTGGTCGTGTTTCAGATTTATAGCCCATCTAAATTTGGACCAGCTGTATTTCAAAGGTTCATAGCCACACATAGCTAGTGGCTACCAAACTGGAACAGTGTAGCTCTAGCTAAACCACCTTTAATTCTTATCCTCTCTCCATAGTGAGTTCTCCTGCATTTCCTACACAGATATTTGTAAAGGCATCCAGTCATTCAATAAAGATTCTAAACTCAGAAGATGTGTTTTTTAAAAAATTTCCATAGAAGGAAACTCTACTTATAACAATCCAAATCCATCAGTTAACAACTTAAATCTGGAATTTTTTCCACTATTTTTAATCTAAGTCCTTCATTTGGCGGTTTTAAATTATTTTATCTTGTTTAATCTACCAAACACAAAAACAGTGGTCAACATTTACTGTACTTTTCCTGCCCTTTGTACACTTCCAGATTTATTGAATGACCTTACACTATTCAATACAACATTTGAGAGTTTAACTGCCCCTGTGTAAATCCTTGTTTAATAACTATAATAACCCTGTGAGATAAATATACCAATTCCCATTTTACCAAGGAGGAAAGTGAAGCCCTGGGCTCAGTGAGATGAAGAAGTTGTTGAAATCACACGAATAGTAAGTAAAGGAAGAAGGACTAATAATGGAAGTCTAGGGCTTTTTTTCACACCACAATGGCTCCTGGGGCTGTACAGTTTTCACATGTGCCCTTGAGATCCAATCACACAACAGTGCTAATGTGGTAACACTAACTTGGGTGACAAGCCTTCAAGATTGTTACGGAAAGAATTTATGTCAGCTTGCATGGTCACCAACGACGATTAGAAACTAGACACTGTTCTTTTCCTGACAAATGCATAAATATTGTCATTTATTTCCAATTTCCAACTTGTATTAGAAACTTGACAGTTAGCAAAATTTACTAAGAGCTGACCCCAGGCTCCAAATGCACATAAAGAATATTCTAATCTAGTTACAGAAATAATTAGGACAAGAATTAATGCTTCAGTTGAATCAATATTAATAACAAAATAAGTAAATGAAAGTCATTATTGACTCAACATTTTTTCCTTGGTGTTCTAAAATTAATGACCATATGATATTTCAAAAGGGGAATCTGAGCAGAATCTTGGAAAGATATAGAAACAAAGCCAAATTCTGTTGCTGAGTTCCACCTTCATATAATAACCGACTTGAAAACTAAAGATCCCAGCTGCCTTTGGCAAGAATACAGGTCAGGTTGGCTTTAATGAGGCTATCTTCCTATAAATCAGGGAAGTTGACCTTCTGTACAAGTAGATGACTAGAGGCCCAGACAAGCCCACACCAATCTGGGTTAACTGCAAACTCATTATTTCTTTGATCTTTTATATATTTTACTACCACCCTATACTTTTTATTATCTTTTTTTAACAAAGAGAAATCCAGGCAGCTTCTAATGTCTTTGAATTCTTGCCCACTTTTTTTTGATACTATGGTTTAAAAATCTCATCTCTCAGGTGAATAAAGGAAGCAGTATACCATTAACTGAGAATATTTGATTAACAATTTTTCTTAGATAGGCGAAAGTATTATAAATCAATGTTAACTGCATTAAGCATTTACAAATCAGTGAGGTTTTCGTAATATATTTCCCAAATAATTTTTCAGTTCTGATAAATACATTAAAACAGCCTGCCCAGTTGAATACCAAATTTAAACTGAATTCAACACTGCATTTATGAACTAAGAGCTGTAAAGTAGAAATACGCCAATTATTCTGAGAACGACTTGTCTTCCCTCTCACTCTTCATGAGGATGAGTTTGGCAAATAATTATCTAAAGTACCGTTTATCTTCTAGGGACTTACATTTTATGAACTCCAGGTCATTCCTAATCAATACTAAAGTACTATAAATCACTGAACTTACTAATTAGATATTAATAAAATTAGAGGTGACCAATTCAATGATCTTTATTAATACTTATCTTCTGAGATGTTAAAATCCTGAAAGAAGAGCATTTGCTTAAAAAGCCATTGGTGGATAAGAGCCAACATTAGGTTAAAGAGAAACCAAATTATTTGTCTCTTAGAAGATATAACTGAATCTTCTACTCAAGGAGTTACTCAACCATGGATTGGGTGAAAATCTGTTTTGCAATCAACTAGTAAGATGCTCATTATGCGGATAAAAGGAAAAGGCAGAGGTTACTGAAATCCAAACCAAACAAAGTTCCAGTATTAGAGCTTTTCTCAAGCAAATAAATGACCATTCTTAAGATATTTTGTACCTGACAAAGAAAAAAACACAATATTTTAAACATTATAGAAGGTACAATTTCTCTGTTGCTTTTCCTTTTGGGAAATGTAAACCAAAAAGCTCTGCAAAAAGGTGGAAAGATGGGGCATTTTACTATTATAAAAACCAGATACCTATTTCAAAATGGTACTCCTAATTTTATAGAAGAAAATTAGAGAAATACCAGTTTATGCCTCACTTACTTTTCAACATTAGAGCCTTAAAAAACATACTCTTTAGGAGCATGAAGGAACTTTGTGGAACGAGAGAGTGTATATATTTGTTAAAAGCCACTGGACTGAAGACTTAAATGGGTTCATTTTATGGTGCATAAATTTTTATTCAGTCAAGTTTACAAAGAAACTTCCTGCAATAAGACAGGAATTCAACTTATGTCTCTCAGTCAAAAAATGTTACCCACATATCTGTATTTTATACTCTTAATTATCTTACCTATCATTACCTTCTATTTTTATTTACTTACTGATAGCTGAGGAGTTCAACAAGCATATGGGCCAGGATAGGCTTCCTTACTATCTATCCACTTCCTCCCATCCCTCCTTCCTCCAGGATAGGGCCAGCCCAGGAAACACTGCCAGCAAGACCAAACGTTTCCCCAGAAAGCAATTTGTAGTCTGTGCTAATACATAAATAAAAGAATTACTGAGGCCAAGATTCTGTGTGGCATAGTGCATTTGTTATCAGTTTTATTCTTTTAAATATAAGTTTCCCCATCCAGCAGAATCCTTTTATCAATACATCTCATAAAAATAGTAAAACACCAAATTTATAGTAAAAAATAAGTATGGGTATATGTACTCATTGTGAAAAGGATCAATAAAAACAATAAGCTAACTGTTTTGATAAATAACTTGCAATCAGGGATTATGGAGAGCTCTGTGGACACGCGGCCTCAACCACCAAATTATTTCTTTATTTTATTTTGTTGGGCCCCCTGCCAAAATTCGGATTTATAGGACTAGCTTCAAATGGTAATAGGTGTATGTAATTTAAGAAGCTTGCCTTATAGTCTTAATTAAAAAAAAAACTAATCAAGAAGCTTTAAAGAGTAGTAGAAATTTAGTTTCAAAGTAGAAAGTGGCAGCAGGGAGAGGACACTTCTTGTACACAGTGAAATTTCGGACTAAGGGAAACATAGGGAGTTCTGAAAAGGCCATATTTCTCCTTTTTTTTTTTTTAAAGTAAAACTTTAAGTAAATTAATACACTGCTTTACCCTTAGAACAATGTGTCTTCATTTAATCTTTTCTACAAAACCAGGAGGTAGCAAACTTAAGTAGCTGAAAATGCGGCAGCTATCTAGATCAGAAATTCTTAACTAATTTGGGATCAGAGACCATTTTATAAATCTATTAATGTGACAGATACTCTGACCCAAAGGTTGTCCATAAGATTTAAGAAAAGCACAAAAGCCTAAGAGACTGGCCAAGATACTGATGTCCAAGGATCAAGATCATGACAGATAATCATGTAACCCAGCTTCTGGAGGCCACAAGAGCACTGGAGAAGGTGGAAAGCCACAGAAGCTAGTGCCTCCTTACCATGGGCACTATTGAAGACAGTGGGATAATAATGGGCATGATTTGAGGATAACCATGATTTGAGGATAACCATTACCAGATTTTAAAAAATAAGCAATATTCCCCATATCATTTTAGCCTCTGTTCCAATCCTAGCACTACACTCTGCGGAATGCATGAAGCCACCATAGAGTGTATTTTTCCTTGTTTTTGAAAGTTTACAGAAAGTTCCTTTGGATTCCATGTGGTCCAATTTCCTGTTTCCCATCTGACAGCAAAACAATATAAATTCTTTATTTATTAGAGTATGTTTACACACACAAAATAAATGTATTTTATATATTTATGCTAAACATTTTCTCCATTTGTTGTAGGCTGAGTGCCAGGATATGTATTTCCTTACTCTTGAAAGGATGTATGTTTATAATCAACCTGCCTTCTTTGGAGTTTTTCGTAACAGCTCTTTTGTCATTTTATCAAACTTGGACTGGGTAAAACCTAAGTTCTGTTAGAAATTCAGATGGAAGCACAGGCTTCTAGCATCTGATTCACACACAGTTGAGTGTTACCCTGGCAAGGGAGGATGTTCAGAGCGAGTAAGAACAAGTAGAAGGAAGTCAGGCAGGGCCTTAAACCCTCCTCTTCACTTAAGAATCCATTTGGCATTCAGTAGTAACAAGAGACCTAATTCAGGTCTCAATATTATGGGACACAAAAACAATCAAGATCTTCTGTAGGTCATTCTACATAAAAGTTTATTTCACAAAAGTGACTTTTCCAGAAGGGTACCAACTCATCCTGGTTTGTCTGGGATTTTCCAGTTGTAGCACTGAAGATTCTGTATCCTGAGAACCTACCCTCAATCCCAGGCAAACCGAAATTGTTGGTCACCCTATTTCCACAGAGCTGGCACTTATCTTTCCAAATGCTAACACTCTTCTACAGGAAGGCAGTTATGATATAAGAGAGCAACAGATTTGTAGTCAAAAGGCCTAACTCTTTTTTTTTTAAGAGAGAGAGAAAGAAAGAGAGTGCATGCTCACACCAGCAGGGGAAGGTGCAGAGGGAAAGAGAATCTTTTTTTTTTTTTTAAGATTTTATTTATTTGAGGAGGGAGAGAGCGCGCACGTGTGCGCAACAAGCTTGGGGAAGGCAGAGGCAGAAGGAGAAGCAGACCCTCGTGGAGCAGGGAGCCAGACGTGGGGCTTGATCCCAGGACCCTGGGATCACGACCTTAGCCCAAGGCAAACACTTAACAACTGAGCCACCCAGGCCCCCTGAAGAGATAGAATCTTAAGCAGGCTTCACACCTATGGTAGAGCCCAATGCGGGGCTCGATCTCATGACTCTGAGATCAAGACCCAAGCTGAAATCAAGAGTTGGTCTTGATTGACTGACAAATCACCCAGGCACCCCCAAAAGTTCTATCTTTAAATCTTATCTTTATAGCCTAATCACTTAATAGCTCCATAACCCTGAACATCAGTTTCTTCACCTATAAAATCAAAAGAGTAAGAGCACAGCTCTCATACAGAGTTGAAGATAACCCTGGTATGGGGGTTAAGTACGGGGACGTATTTGCCATAGTGGGACACAGAGCATGTGCACAGTTAAGTTCTGTGTCCTTTCCCTTTCACCATCTTTGGTGGAAATAATTCTTTCCTACCTTTACCGAATGTCGATCAAACCAAGTCTGAGGACAAGAAGTTGGCAGTGTGAACATGCAATTACTAAGCCACACCACTATGCAGTTCTAAACTTACTTTTACTTTGCAGTTTTTCATCTACAATTTTTTGGGGAAAATTGTGTAATACAGCTTATACAGAACTGAATCTGAACCTGACCACAGGATTATTTGGGAAAATAAGTAAAAATACAGGTACTCAAAGTATCTAAAGGTAACACTGTTTAAAAAAAAAAGTGAAGGAGAATCCACAGAGCCAGATAGATGAGTGTGGCCTACTGACTACCAGCATCATTATTCTTCCAGATAGCTCTTGGACTCACCCTCAACGTCAACTACTACCTCTCATCCACTTCCGACACGTAGCTGCCAAAACCTGTCCACTCTATTTCTGCAACACCTGTCAAAATGATCTGCCCCTTCCTGCACTTATCCTAGTTTCAGCCCTCATGGATTCTTGTCTGGGTCTTTTAATGGGTTTCTTTGCCTCTAGTTCCTTCTTCTCATTCTACTCATTAAATTGTCACCATGGTTTCACTCTAAAACAGGTATTATCACATCACTCCAAAACCCTTCATTGCTCTGCAGTGCATATACCAAGACATTATCATCTCTCAGTTTGGCTTTGGAAGCCTTCCAAAAATGATTTTAAGGCCAACAACTTAACTGGGTCCACAGAGCTATTTAGCAACATAATTGAAAATGGAACCAAGTTCTCTTGCTTCTTAGTCAAGTAAGTTAGGTTTGCTTCTTTCTTTCTTTCTTTTTCTTTTTTTTTTTTTGGATGTCCCATATATTACATTCCTTTCCAGCTTCATCCATCATCCTCCCCAACATCCCCATCCTGAACTACCTGCAATGTCTACAACCCTCCCCTCCTGGCCCATGCTCTCTATGCTCTTGAAAATGCTGCTTCCTGTTCGACACTCCATGTGCTTCCTTCTCTGCTTGTAACTCGGGAGTTACACTCACACTTTGCCTCAGTGTTCTCCCTGACAATCTCCCCAGTTGACACAGGCATACCTTGCTGTGATCTAAGAACATTCTTCCCCACCCCCAGACAGACCTCAGTATCTCATCATTTGCCCAACTGTACTATATTGCTGGTGATTTCCATTCCTGCCAACCCTGCTGGAAGGCAGCACCAAGCACACAGAACTCCACTTGACCAATGTCTATTTCATCTTCTGGCTCACATCAGAATCAGAGAGAGTTAGAAATGGGAAGGACAGTAAGAGAACCAGTATCACGTGTTCTTTTCTATCCTCACATTTTACTCATAAGAAAAATGAGATCCTAGAAAATCAAGTGACATGTCCAGTTACACAGCTAGTTCACTGCCTAACTGGAAGATGAACTCAGCCTCTGACTCCCAACAAGCAATCCTTCTGCTGTCCCATACCTTATTGGAAGACAACTCTAAAAATGTCCCAAATTTGAGGCAATCTACTCCAGGTAGTACCACCACATTGACTGAAGTGTTTTCAGAATATGACCAAAAAAGAAAGTGACATCTATGTGTAGCTAACTGGGTGCTAATATTATTCTGCATATTGTATTACCATGACTTAAAATGGAAAACTTCAAGGTACTCTATTAAATGCACTAGCTTTACACAAATGTAACATACGCCTAACATTTCTAGGTCACTGCACAGAGTATGTACCAGAACTTCATTAGTTAAATGATCATAACTCCAAAAGAAGTTGAGTGGAAGATCTAGTTTTTTCCTCTAGTGGGAAAAAGAGCAACTAGAGGACACTAAAGATCATATTAAAGTTATTTAGACAAATAGTATCATCAATATCTCTGGCTATAGACAGAAATATTGTTAGTCTTGATAATACAAAGATGAGATGATTACTTGCCCTTCACATGCCCAACACAAACATCTGATGAGTATTTTGAGTCAAGCTTGATTTGAGATCTGTCAATTCATTCAACCCTCCCAACAACCAGAAGAGGCAGATGATATCCATTTTACACATGAAGCGGTGGAAGCAAAAGCAGTTAAGAAACTCACCCCTACAACTCAACTGTAGAACAAGGATTTGAACCCAGACTTTCTGGCCCCAGTACCTATGCACTTCCCACTTCACTATACTGCTTCTTAGCTCTACAACTACTCAATTCCAAAGATAAACCCTGACAGGTAAGCTATTTCTCAAAAGTGAAATATAAGGTCTCAATTAAAATAAAATGCAATCAGAGCAAATTTCAGTAGTAAGATCATAATACTTTTCCAAAAAATCTGAGTTTAGTCCTTTCAATTCAAGTCATCTGATTATATTTTTGAAAAATTACTTTGCCATTATGTGCAGAATCATTACAAATATAATGATTGGGCAGGGCTGCTGGATGGCTGCGTAAGTTCAGGGAAACCTTCCCAAGAGAGAAAGAGAGAGAGAGAGAGAGAAAAGAGAGAGAGATTTGACTGATTGATTGATTTAGCTGGTCAAATTAACCACCAAAGTCTCCAGAGACTGATCAAAGGGCTTACAATAAATTGAGAAACACTTACTCAGTAAAATCCATAGAAATGAAGAACAATGGGAAGCTGTGAAATCCAGGATAAGGACTGCACCTGTGCCTCCACAGCTCTGCCTTGGGTTGGAACTGTTCTAAGGGGCCCAGCATCTTAGGGGCAGATCAGCTCCTTGAGGTGGATGAGCTATTTGGGTCAGATTTTGCAACTGGTGAACACTGGGAGATCCCATTTTGTACAGTTCCATGCTGTGGAAGGCGTATGTTGAGTGGGTGGTAGAAGCCAGATGGCAGCCCCCATTCCCCAACACCCACCTCCAGCTCAGAACAGATTATCCAGGTGCGGGAGCTGGTAAAGAGTGCAGTCCCACCGCTCTGTGCTGCAAGAGAGCTACAGAGTTGGGCTTGGCAGCTAAGTGGTAGCTCCCATCTCCTTCAACTTCCTCAGCGGAAGACCTTGTCTGAGTACACTTAGCACCTGGTGAACACTGGCAGATGTCATCCTCCCTGACCTGGGGTATGAAGGATCCATACTGAATGCTAGTAGCAGCCAGGAGGGGGGACCAGTTCATGCCCTTCCTCCTCCAACACACAAAGACCTGCTCTATAGGGAGGATCTGGGTGGAGCAACTAGTGAGGAGTGAATTCCCCATTTGCCCTGCTCTTGCTCCACAGTACACAGATTCTGGTTAGAGGAGAATAGAGCAAGCTCAATAGACTAACAAACCCTGCCCCTGACGAGGGGCCAGACTTGAACTGCGTCAGACTATGGAGCAATTTACACCACAAGGCATGGTCAAAAACAGAATCTGCTAGCAATTAGTATCAGGTGATACCAATAGAGGTAGATCATTTTAACGGGAAATCAGGGGACGAGATAGTCAAAGAGACCTCAGGTAAAGCCACAGTCATTCTTGACTGTCAGTAAGGTTGTGGTCATGCCCAAGTCTGGTGGAGAGAGACCCTGGAGGTTACAGTGAACTAACCCAGCAGATTACTAAATAAGCAAACAAGAACACGCCCTAAGGTATGGGAGAGGGGCCAATATCCAGAGCTGCTGTGACACAAATTTAGGACATTCAAAAAACAGGGAAGTGTGACACTAACACAGGTTTTTAGAAGTATAGAAAATAAAAACTGCCTTTGAGGGGGTCAAGATGTTGGACTTAGGGGTTAAGACTTCAAAGCAGCTATTATAAATGTATTCATAGAACTAAAGGAAATTCATGCTTAAAGAATTAAAGGAAGGTATGAGACAACATCTCAAATAGAGAGTATCGGTAAGAGATATTATAGAAAAGAGCAAATATTTATTCTGGGATTAAAAGTACAATAACCAAGATGAAAAATTCACTAGAAAGGCTCAGAAATAGAATTGAACTAGCAGAAGGATCACCAAACTTGAAGATCGGTTGACAGAGATTATGCAATCTGAAGAATGCAGAGGAAAAAAGAAAGCATGAACAGAGCCTCAGAGAAATGTGGGACACCAATTAACACACTGACATATGCATAATGGGAGTACCATAAGGATAAAAGAAAAAAAAAGAGCTGAAAAAAATACACTGATATAAATGAATGGGTAGTGGGGTGTGTGTGTGGGGAGACAGACAAACCTCCCACATAGAAGATATTCAAATACTAATCAGGTTATCTGATTTTATTCTTTAAGACTTCATGAAATCTTTCCTTTTTTTTTTTTGGTCCATCCCAACTGCCACCTGGGAGTTAGTTGAGGTCATCGTTTATCTTATTTAGACAATGGCAAAAGCCCTCAAATCTCATCCTCATAACTATGGTCAGAGAGCTCTAAAATGAAAAGTCAATCATATCTGACTATATTTTCCCCACACTCAAACTCCATTCCCCTTAGATGTGGCTTATTGGTCCATTTGGAGCTTTTCACAATCACTACAGTACTTATTTTAAAAACGGACTCCTGGCCCACACCCCAGATCTACTAGATGGGACTGAGAAAGGGGCCCAAAGATCAACCAGTGGTTTTAATAACCACCACCCTCACCCTCTCTCCCACAATTTTTCTGCATAATGAAGAATGAGATCCCCAGTGAAGTGGCCCCTGCTTAGGTCTTCATCCTTAGCTCCTGTTGCTCCCAGAAAGTTCCAAATTGTGATCATTGTAAGACCAGAGAGGACTATATTGTAGGAGAGGTTAACCAGAGATTCATACAATAAATATATAATGTATATGATTTAGGGAATCATAAATCAAATGTGTGAATAAGTAAACCAATAATTCTACTTAAATATGGTAGTCTAAATGCTAGACCCACAAAGATTAAGAGAATGAGAAGAGGAGCAGCACACTAGGTAGGGAAACAAAATCTTGGATGGTAGAAGTTAATGGGCAAAGTTAGCGGATCAGAGAAAGCTGAAATCCAAATGTGGGAGCCATAAGATGAGACTCCCAATCTCTGACTATGGGGATTGCAAACAACTGATAATCCCAAGTGTAGCACTAGGAATCCATCACTGTGATCCCACCAACACCATGCCTTTCACAGGCTATTCTCAGCCAATGACTAAAAGCAGCAGTCTCATTTCTATGATACAGGACTCTGATGGCCGACACTGGCTTGAGGTCTCCCAACAGGCCTCACCAAAACTTTCTTGGAACTGCACCTTAGTCTAAGATTTTTCTTACCCTGTCTCCTCCCAAAAAAGTCAGACCTGTGCAACCTGTGATGGCTCTCCCAGCCTCCTCTGGCTCCTTCCCCTTTCGTTTTCACTCAGAAGTAGTTTCCTAATAAATTTCTTGCACATCTAATCCTTTCTAGTATTTGTTTTTTGACCTGAACTGACATGTCATCTGCAACAAGGCAAGCCAGTAAACAGCAAGCTGATATGCCTATCAAAGTGTTCCCAAGAAACTTTTAGGAAAAGGAAATGCAGGAAAAATTTTAAGAAAAGGAAACATCTTTGAAGGCAAGGCTGTATGTTGGAGCAGACAAAAGGATTGGATGAACATTTGCTTAGGCAGCCTGACCCTAGATATCCTTGACCAAGAAAATTATGCCTCCCTCCCAAACTCTCCGGAGATTTTGGATACCACACTCATAGTTCTGGTCAAAATCAAGCACCATACTTCAACAGGAGGATTAACTGTAAAGTTTACGTGTTAAATAAAACATGTTAAAATAAAAACCCTCAGTCTCCTTCCTCAAGGCAGCTTAGAACCATTGCCATCAGGCTTAGACCTATGTACAGCCATCACCCCCCCACCCTCCAAATAATACACCCCTATCCCAAAGTAGATGACTGAAAGATTGTTCACTGTGAAACCGACCTGCTTAAGAACAAAAGACCTACAGATACTAATATCCATGGAGGCTTTGAAAAATGGTCCAGTCCTTGTTGGATCACCTATATTAAGTTACCCATGTACACAGAGTTTCTAGGCAATTCAATACTCTCATCATAAAAATGAAAGAGCAGCCAAGGATCACCAGACATTTGGGGAAAGCTTCTAAAAAGAAAGAGATTTTAAAAAAATAGAAAAAAAATTATTTCTGAGAACACCATTTCCTATAGAAACAAGGCAGAGAAAATTTAAAAAAAATACAGTATTTGGGGGCGCCTGGGTGGCTCAGTGGGTTAAGCCTCTGCCTTCAGCTCAGGTCATGATCCCAGGGTCCTGGGATTGAGCCCCGCATCAGGCTCTCTGCTCAGCAGGGAGCCTGCCCCCCCACCTCTGCTTGCCTCTCTGCCTACTTGTGATCTCTGTCTGTCAAATAAATAAATAAAATCTTAAAAAAATACAGTATTTTGAGATAGAGAAGAATGAAACCTATGAAAAACAGGAAACTATATAATACTAATAATTTAAACACAGACATTTAGGAAGGGACTTGAAAATTTTTAAAAATGAGACTTAAAACAGAAGATTCAAATAAAAGGGTTAGAAGATTAAATTGAGGAAGTATTTCAAAGTAGAACAGAAAGACCAAAAAACAAAAGGAAATAGGGGAAAAGGTTAGAGATAAAAATCAATCCTGTGAACTCTGATATTATTTAAATAACATGCAACTGCAGAAAGGGAGAACAGAGAAAGTAGGGGGAAGAAATTTATCTAAGAAATAAAAAAAGAAACTTCTCTGAACTTAAGAACAATGCATTTAAAAAAGATTTAAAAAGATTTCTAAGAACCTAGCATAATAACTTTTAAAAATGTCTACACTAAAGCACAGCACCATGAAATTTTAGGGTATTGGGGTAAGAGAATATCATTAAGGTTTACAGAGAAAGGTAAAAAGGGCTAGGCACTGTTCTAAGTGCTGTCTTGTGTTACTCAATCTTCTCAATAGCTCTAGAGGTAGGAAAGATTATTACACTCAATTTTTAGATAAGGAAACGGGTACAGAGAGAGGTTACGTGACTTGCCCAAGCCACACAGCTGATGTGAACCCAAGTCATTGGGTTTTAGAGTATAAGCTTTTTTTTTATTTTTTAAATTTCTTTTCAGCGTAACAGTATTCATTGTTTTTGCACCACACCCAGTGCTCCAACCAGGTGGTAGAGTATAAGCTTTTATTTCTTTTTTAAAGTAGGCTCCTGGGGCACCTGGGTGGCTCAGTGGGTTAAGCCTCTGCCTTCGGCTCAGGTCATGATCTCAGGGTCTTGGGATCAAGCCCCACATCGGGCTCTCTGCTCAGCAGGTAGCCTGTTTCCCCTTCTCTCTCTGCCTGCCTCTATGCCTACTTGTGATCTCTCTCTCTCTCTCTGTCAAATAAATAAATAAAATCTTTTTTTAAAAAAAAGTAGGCTCCCAGCCCACCAAGTAGCCCAATGTGGGGCTTGATCTCAAGGCCCTGAGATCAAGGCCTGAGCTGAGATCAAGAGTAGGACTCTTAACCGACTAAACCACCCAGGCTCCCCTCAGAATATAAGCTTTTATACACATTTTGAGGGAAAGTGACTTCTAATCTAGAATTCTATACCCAGTGAAATTATCAAATTGCTTGAGTACAATAAAGACATTTTCAGATACCTCAAAAAATGTACCTTTCTCTGGAACTTACTAGAGAGCATACCTTGCCAAAATAAAGATGAAAACTGAAAAATACAGGAAATCTAGGAAACAAGAAATCTAGCACAAATGAAAGGCAAAGAGAATTCCCATGATGACAGTCCAGTAGGCCAAGACTGCAACCAATTTTGAATGAAACAGATAGATAGATGAAGGGCAAGAAGCACCTTTTTGTTGCCAAGACAAAAAATGAGATAAATTATTCAATGAGGTTGAACATATTGAGAATATATATAGCTCAGTGGGACAGTCTGAGGGTGAATTAGCTATAATACAAAGTAAAACAAAGCAAAGAAGTAAGTCAATTATTTATTCGTGGTATAGCAATAAATTACATAAGAAATATAATCACATTACACTGATGACTCAGATATGAATAATGTTATAAAAATGGGAAAAGGAAAGTGAAGAGGGATGGGGATAGCAACACAGGAGAGCTACATCTTTTGCAGCAGTACATCAATAACTGATAATATCTAAAACTATAAAATCAAGAAGTAGTAATATAAGCATATGTGCATAGCTACAAAAGAAACAAAAAAAATGATTACAGTGGTTATCTCAGATAACAGACTGGAGGGTTTGGAGTGAATTAGAACAGAAATTGCATTTTGCCATTATTAGAAGTAATATGACTTAACTTTTAAAACCTATGTGCTTATATTACTTAGATAAAAGTATAAAAGTTTAAAGAACCAGAATAGAACTTTATATTTAATTCATCCAACACCATATATTAATGATTAGTGAAGAAAAGGGAGACATCAGTAAAGTCAAGGTGACTGAGGTTTTGAATGTTTACAAATTTAAAAACTAAATAAAAATGTAACTATAAGGAAATAATAAGTGCTCCTTGTTATAAGAGCCACTAGAAAAAATACACAAATATGTTAAAGATAGGGATATACTTATCTATATTTAGAATTTTCATTTATAAAGTTGGTGGTGTACTTTTTCCTTTTTATTATACCCTAACCCATTCCTTGGGCTCCAACATGTATTCCAATCTACAGGGCATAAATTATCCATATATTAAGAAAAAAGTATAACAATGATTTTCAAGTGATTTAGGAAAAAATATTCAATTGGTCATATTCTCTCACCAATTCTCTATGACATACAAAGCTTCAGAATTTTTGGAGCTGGGAGTGAAGATTTTCTTACACAGGCATCAACCCACCATTTGCTGAATATTTATACATATGTATAGAGAAACACACATTTAAAATACAACAGAACAAAAAAACTTGAGATATAGAAGACAGAAAAAAGAGCAGAGCTGTGAACCAGTGTCCTTAGAAAGTCCAGCTTTCCAACTAAAACTGCTAAGGTGACACCAGCAATTTGTGACACGTTTGCTTTGTAAGTAGCTCAACACTGGTCATGGCTCTCCTCTTTTCTGGGAACTGTTATTTTATATTTATATTTATAAAGTTCCTTGTAAGGGATAACAAAGCAGATGAGATATGCTAGGGCTGCCAAAGCGTGTCACCATCAAGAAAAATAAGGAATTTCAAGCTATTTATTGTTTCAACTTCATTCATTAGGCAATTTAGTGTTTGTTCTCATCTGTAATATTAACAAAAAAAGCCCTTCTGTTACAGTAACAAATTCAAAAGGCATCATCTAAACCATGGTAAGATTCATTCAGGTATTGGATACTATCAACTAAATCCGAGGCTTTGTCCTATAGACTGATGGCTCTCCCGCTTTAACATAAGCACTCATTTTATATTTTAACATAAGCACTCAACAAATGATTTTTAAAAGTCATTTGATGCACTGGTAATAAGTACTAAAACCCACAATTAAAATTGCTTTTTTTCTTGGTTAATTACAATCTTCAAGCAGACCACAAGAAATAACTTCCTTTTAAAATTCTGTTTTGCCGATTTGTCTTTCTTTTTTTAAAAAATATGGCACTGGTCTCATTAATGTTGTTAGTTGCAGTGCCTGCTGAGAGAAAATGCTGACTTTGTGAGCATGGAATCAATTTTCTGAATTAAAAAAGGCTTTTGTGGGGCTACTTCTTGCATAGTATTTATTTTCTTAAAAGCCTTCACTGTAGGAAATGCTTTAATTACTGTGGTAGGTGCCAGATTATGAAATCTAGACTTATGTAATGAAATTACATGAACTTTCTTGAAACATGTTCCTTCACTAGTTACAGCCATTTAATCTTGCTGCAACCTCCAATGCATGAGGAAGCATACGAAGTCCTTCCTCAGAAGACTAGACAGATACATTTCCTAGCTTTGTATTTGTGGATTTGGCGACAAAGGTTATTCTCCAGTGAAGCAATGCACAGTGACTGAAAAGATCAGGAAACACACACGGTATGTGGGGAAAGGGGAGAGGGAAGGAAGAGATGGTGTCATATGCAGAGTAGAGGAGTGACAAGGTGAGCAAGTCTGGGACAAAAGAGGTGGGAGAAGCCAAATACTATGGATAGGCTTCTGAGGAAAGATACTAAATTCAAAGATGCAAAGTCAAACAGAGGATCTTGAAATAGAGTCGAGACAGTGCCCCTAGGCAGCCAACATAGAGATTGGAAGGGCCCTGCCTAGCACAGATATGGCCACTACTGTGACAAAGCACCATAGGTGAGCTGCTTTCAAAAGTCTGGGCGGGGGGGGGGGGGGGGGGGGGGGGGGAGGCGGGCGGAAGGGGCCAGGTGGCTCAGTCTGTTAAGCGTTTGCCTTTGGCTCAGGTCATGATCCCAGGTCCTGGATCAAACCCTGCATCTGGCTCCTTGCTTAGCGGGGGAAACTGTTTCTCCCTCTCCTGCTCCCCCTGCTCGTGCTTGCTTGCGCTTCCCCACCTCCCCCTTTCTTAAAAAAAAAATCTGGGCTGATACTCCCACATGGCCATCACATAAGTCTTTAAGGGAAATAAGTCCAGCACCTTATGAGGTGGGGCTGTTGAAGCAATAAGGAATATCGCAGAAGAGTGAATATTGGTAAGAGTGCAGAGAGGTGAGGTACAGGACAGGAACATGGTACAAAGAAAATGGTTAGGGTAATATAGAGGAGAAAGGGTTTTTTAAAAAAATTATAATAATATAATTAAATTATAATTGATTAAAATATAATTAAATTATAATAATCCAGAGTATCTGGTACATTCTGACTTCATAGGAACTGAAATTAACAGGACTATTTAAAATTAAAGCATTTCTAAATGTCACATGACCTTCTTCTCTGACACACACCTGATGATCAGACATCTAAATGCTATCAATGTTGGGATGCTTTTGCTAGGGTGCTTATAAATAGTACTAAAATCACATTCAGTGAAATAGTAATAGATGACAAAAGCCCTCTACTTGTGTTTTCTAGAAAAATAGATGGTTAAAAAAATAAAAGTATTATTGGATTAGCTACTGTACATCAGGGAGAGGTAGATGTTTTAAAAAGTAGTTTCGGGGTGCCTGGGTGGCTCAGTGGGTTAAAGCCTCTGCCTTCGGCTCAGGTCATGATCTCAGGGTCCTGGGATCGAGTCCCGCATTGGGCTCTCTGCTCAGCGGGGAGCCTGCTTCCCTCTCTCTCTGCCTGCCTCTCCGTCTACTTGTGATCTCTCTCTGTCAAATAAATAAATAAAATCTTTAAAAAAAAAGTAGTTTAAAATTCCATAAATTTCATAAATTCTTAAGGGTGAAAACTGCATATTGCACATCTTCATTTTCTCCAAAATGCCATGCATCCACGTGATGGAAAACATATAAAGTAGATGATATTTACCAAAAAGATTTTAAAGATTTTTACTTATTTATTTGACAGACAGAGATCACAAGAGGCAGAGAGGCAGAAAGAGAGAGGGGAAGTAGGCTCCCTGCTGAGCAGAGAGCCCGATGCAGAGCCCGATGCAGGGCTCTATCCCAGAACACTGGGATTATGACCTGAGCTGAAGGCAGAGGCTTTAACCCACTGAGCCACCCAGGTGCCTCCAAATAAGATTTTGAAGATTATAAACCTAATGAAAGATAAGGAAACAAGGACAATTTTGTTATGAAGTAAACTCTAGAATGTATATTAATTAGTGGGGGGAAAAAAACCCCAAAACCTAAAGACCCAGAAGGGGCGCCTAGGTGGTGCAGTCAGTTAAGTGTCTGAGTTTTGACTTCTGCTCAGGTCATGACCTTGGGGTTGTGAGATGGAGCCCCGTGGTGGACTCTACACTCAGTGGGGAGTGTGCTCCAGATTCTCTCTCCCTCTCCCTCGGGCCCTCCCCACGTCCCTGCTCAGGCGCATGCGCTCTTTCTCATTTAAAAAAAAAAAAAAAAAGAACAGTGTGTAGAATATGCCACCTCTTACGTAAGAAAGAGCAAAGTATGTTTGTGTGTTTACTTATGATTTTTAAGAAAAGACAACAAAGAATAAACCAGCTAATGCAAATGGTTACTTACAGAGGAGGAAGATAATAGGGATGGAGGATACACTTAAAATTAGTCTTTGCGACCATGTAAATGTTTTACTTAATTATAAAACAAAATTAAACCAAAATAAGAAAAACAGTACCTAGAAATAAAAGTCAAAATGTAATAATCTATTAATATAGAAAGTTGGTGGGAAAACTCCAAAGAGAACTGTTTTCAGTAAATATTTTATTTTAAAAACTTTTAATTTTAAAATAATTTCAGACTTAGCAAATCACTGAATGTTTTGCTTTTATATACTTGGCCACCACTTTCCAGTCATGTAATTCTGCTTTCTGGTATTTAATCATTCTTAAAAAACTGCCTTAACATAGAGTTACAGTAAAAATCATAGCCAATGACAAGGTTTCTAACTACCTAACCTTGCCTTAGATTTCTACTCGCATGTTGATAAATGGAAAACCAGCCCTTAAGTGTTAAACAATGTCTGACTTGACTTTTGAAGTAAAAGGAGGTAAAAATTTGACTCAAGACTGCTGTACAAAACCTAGAAATGGGGCCCAAAAGTATTGCATCCCAGACTCCCAGTACACTGAAGCTGATTCCATAACAGTCACAGCTACCCATATACTTTTTTTAGATTTTTTATTTTTTCAGCATAACAGTATTCATTATTTTTGCACCACACCCAGTGCTCCATGCAATCCGTGCCCTCTCCAATACCCACCACCTGGATCCCCCAACCTCCCCCCCCCACCTTCAAAACCCTCAGATTGTTTTTCAGAGTCCATAGTCTCTCATGGTTCACCTCCCCTTCCAATTTCCCTCAACTCCCTTCTCCTCTCCATCTCCCCTCGTCCTCCATGCTATTTGTTATGCTCCACAAATAAGTGAAATCATATGATAATTGACTTTCTCTGCTTGACTTATTTCACTCAGCATAATCTCTTCCAGTCCTGTCCATGTTGCTACAAAAGTTGGGTATTCATCCTTTCTGATGGAGGCATGACCCTGCCATTGCACTACTGGGTGTTTACCCCAAAGATACAGATGTAGTGAAAAAAAGGGCCATCTGTACCCCAATGTTTATAGCAGCAATGGCCACGGTTGCCAAACTGTGGAAAGAACCAAGATGCCCTTCAACGGACGAATGGATAAGGAAGATGTGGTCCATATACTTTTTTTTTTTAGGATTTTATTTATTTATTTGAGGGAGACAGCGTGAGAGAGCAAGAGCATAAGCAGGGGGGGCAGGCAGCGGGAGACGGAGAAGGAGACTCCCCACTGAGCAGGGAGCCCACTGTGGGGCTCAATCCCAGGACCCTGAGATCATGATCCAAGCCAAAGGCAGACACTTAACCGACTGAGGCACCCAGGCGGCCCATCCATATACTTCTTTTAAAGGCAGCATGGCCATGGTGTTGATAAACAGGGCTTTGGGAGTTTGACAGAACTGAGATGCAATCTGGGCTCTGCTCTTTACTTAACTGGTAAGTGAGCTTAAACACATCACTTAACTACTTTTAAGTTTTAATTCCTTCATCTCTAAAATGAGCATAATATAATACCTAAACAATAAGATTGTAATGAGAGCTGAGACACATTTTAGTAAGGTGCTTTGCATCACTAAAATGCTAAAAAATTTTAGCTATTGTTGGCATATTACTGTACTATTAATTTGTGCACTGTAAAATTCTATCCTTCTATTTCAACTTCACAAACTTCTATTTTTTTTTTAAAGATTTTATTTATTTGTCAGAGAGAGAGAGGAGAGCGAGCGAGCACAGGCAGACAGAATGGCAGGCAGAGGCAGAGGGAGAAGCAGGCTCCCCGCCAAGCAAGGAGCCCGATGTGGGACTCGATCCCCGGACGCTGGGATCATGACCTGAGCCGAAGGCAGCTGCTTAACCAACTGAGCCACCCAGGCGTCCCCACAAACTTCTATTTTTAATCACATCAGAAATGCAGAGCATTAATGGAAACAAGCTAAGTTCTACCATTGTATTTGACAAAATTTTACCCAATAGTAAAGTCATTAGAATTAAGATTCTTTAAAATCACATTAAATGCCATGATAATGACTTCTGCTTCTAATCACGAAAGTTTAATTGGAACAGAACTTTTTTCTCCCACTAAACTAAAAGTCTGAATATTTTCAGTCATTGGGACAACAGGCAGTAAAGGATTATGATTCCTATGGGAGGGAAAATGAATGGGGTGAATGCTTAATGACAGGCCTGGCTTCTTTCTGGAAGCATTTCCCAATTCCCAGTACAAGGAGGGGAAACAAAGCAGAGCATGGCAGTGTCACTGAGTTGAGGACATAGAGATCACAGTTCAGGAAGAACTGTGAGGAAGATGGAATGTTCAGGGCAGAATACCAAGGAGAATGGAGCTAAGTACAGGAAAAGTTCCCAAAATCTGCACAAAGAACACTATGTGTCTTTACCTTAATAATAATTTGCACATGCATAGGTTGAAACTCCATGAGGCTGGGCAAAAAGAGCACGGAGAGGGGCGCCTGGGTGGCTCAGTGGGTTAAAGCCTCTGCCTTTGGCTCAGGTCATGCATGATCTCAGGGTCCTTGGATCGAGCCCCACATCGGGCTCTCTGCTCAGCAGGGAGCCTGCTTCCCTCTCTCTCTCTCTGCCTTCCTCTCCGTCTACTTGTGATCTCTCTCTGTCAAATAAATAAATAAAAATCTTTAAAAAAAAAAAAAAAGAGCACGGAGACACTGGAGTTCTAATAAGTTCTAGAGAGGCCTCCCTGAACTCTAAAGACAATCAGTAGAGACCTCAGAAAAGTCACATCTAAGTATGGAGCTCAACTAAGCCCTAGAATAAAGGCTACTCTAGATCTGGTCTAATCAAAGCAAGCAGCAAACTATAAAATAGAACAACAAAAAGGCTAATCAACACAAACGGACCTATAAATGGCAGACATGAAGACATTATGTAAGGCAGAAACTTCAAAATATCCTGGGAATATGCTCAAGGATTTAAAAGAATGCATGATCTTTATGAGGAAAGAAACAGAAAAAATAAAAAAGAACGAAAAGGAGCTTTTAGAGTTGAAGAAAATACATTACCTTAAACGAAAAGCTCACTGGATGAACTAAACAGAAGATTAGACAATGCATGAAATGGTGAAGTTAAAGACATAGAACAGAAATTTTCCCGATATAAAGCATGAAAGTTTCTCAAGAGAAAAAAGAGACTGAGATTAAAGTACAGAAGCTCAATGACATGTGGGACGATACTAAGGGGTCTAACATGCAAAGCCCCCACAGAGAAGAGACCGGTAGAGACAGAATTAAAACCTGTCAAGAAATAATGTCCAAATTTGCACACCAGTACAAGAAACTCCCAAGTACCTTAAACAGATTAAAATACAAATAACAACAGGGGCGCCTTGGTGGCTCAGTGGGTTAAGCCTCTGCCTTCGGCTCAGGTCATGATCTCAGGGTCCTGGGACCAAGCCCCACATCGGGCTCTCTGCTCAGCGGGAAACCTGCATCCCCCTCTCTCTGCCTGCCTGTCTACTTGTGATCTCTCTGTGTCAAATAAATAAAATCTTTAAAATAAATAAATAAATAAAATACAAACAACAACAACACACAAGTCACCACGGCACATCAATAATGAACAGCATAAAACCAGCAATAAAAACAAAAATTTAAAAGCAGCCAGAAGAAAAAAACCACACTGCAAAAGGAAAAAAACAGGAACAAAAAAAGGTGATAGTAACAAGACAGTCAAATCATCAAGAGGGTATAACATTCCTAAATGCATGTGCACCTAACAGAGCTTCAGAATACAGGAAAGACCAAAATGATAGTACATTAAGAAATAGACAATTATAATAGATAAAACAAATAGGCAGAAAATCCACAAGGATATAGAAGAGTTGAACAATCCTATCAGTTAACTTGAAATATGCTTAGAACACTACACAAAACAAGAGGAAATTATACCTTCTATTTAATTATACCTTCTACTTAACATGGAACATTTGCCAAAATGGGCCATACTGTGGGCCACTAAAAATGTCTCAATTAATTTAAAACTTATTCATTCATATTGAGTTCAAGTCGCACAAAGCGTGTTCTCTGATCCTAATGAAATTAGAACTCAATATCTGAGTTTAAATATTTGGAAATTAAATAACACTTCTAATAACCCATGGGTCAAAGCGGAAATCAAAAGAGAAAACTGAAAATTTTCTCAACTGAATAAAAATATAAAGTATAACTAAAGCAGGACTTAGGGTGAAATTTATAGCATCAAATACCCACATTAGTAAGGAGGAAAGGCCTCAGGGGCACTGGGATGGCTCAATAGGTTAAGCATCCAACTCTTTATTTTGGCTCAGGTCATGATCTCAGGGTCATGAGATCGAGCCCTACACTGGGGTCCATGCTGGGTGGAGCCTGCTTAAGATTCTCGCATTCCCTCTGCCCCTCCTCCCCTCTAAAAAAAAGGTTTCAACTCAAAGATTTTAGTTTGCAAATTAAGAAACTAGCAAAAGATGAGCAAATGAACAAAAATAAAGACACGAAAGGGAAAAAAAAACAAAGCCCCAAATGGGAATAAATGAAATAGAAGAAAAATGGGGAAAAAACCCCTATTCTTGAAATAGGTCAATGAAATTGCTAAACCTCTAGCCAGAGTGATCAAGACAAAAAGAAAAAGAGATATTACACAAATCAATCTCCCAAAACTGGAAAGATAGGAACACTTCCAACTCATTCCATGAGGTTAGCATTCGCATGACACCAAAACCAGACAAAGATATTACCAAAAAAAGGAGAAAACTACAAACATTCAATTTCCAAGAATATAGGTTTGTCATTATAAAAATCAATATAATTCACTACACTAATAAACTAAAAAGAAAAATACTCATGATTATCTCAATAAATGAGATACGTCAGAAATGTCAGAAAAATAATCTGACAAAATCCACCATCCATTCCTGAGTAAAAAAAAAAAAAAACAAAAAACACCCCCCAAAACCTCAGCAAATTAAGAGAAGAAGGCAACTTCTTCAACTTGAAAATGGTTATACACAAAAGACCTAACAGTTAACATGATACTTTATGATACAAGATCAGGAATAAGACAGTGTCTGCTCTTATGACTTCTATTCACCATTATACTGGAGGTTCTAGCCAATGCAATAAGGCAAGAAAACCAAACCAAGAGAAGTGTAAATTGGCAGGCGAGAATTCTACCACTGAACCACCAATGCGAGAAGTGTAAATTGGAAAGGAGGTAATGTTCACTACATTAAAGATGACATAACTGACATACTCTTTCATGTAAAAAATCATATGAAATCTACAAAAAAGCTACCAGACCTACTGAGTTTAGCAAGACTGTGGAAGACTGATATATAAATCAATTGTATTTATATATTCCAGCAGCAAAAAAAATGGGAATTGAAACTAAAAAAGTGCCATTTACAATCATATCCAATATAGGAAATTATACATAGAGATAAATCTTACAAAATATGTGAAAAACATTTACATTAAAAACTAATGCTGCTGAGAGATGTTTTTAAAAATACAAAGAAAAGAGATATTATGTTGATGGGTTGAAGACTCAATATTGTTAACAAGTTAGTATTAGTTATCCTTTTTGGGCTACTATGAAAAAATACCACAGACTGGGTAGTTTATGAACAACAGGAATTTATTTCTCACTGATCCAGAGGCTGGAAAGTCCAAGATTAAGGTACCAACATAGATGCATCCTGGTGAGACCTCTTTCTGGTTCATGGCCAGTGCCTTCTTACTATGTCCTCTTGTGGTGGAAGGAGGCTAATGAGCTCTGTGTTGTTTCTTTTATAAGAGGACTGATCCCATTCACAAGAACTCCATCCTCAAAACCTAATCTTTTCTGAAAGGCCTCATTTCCTAATACTATCACATGGGGCACTAGGATTTTAACATATGAATTTGGCAGGGAGGGGACAAACATTGGGACCACAGCACTCAATTATCAAATTATTCTATAAACAGTCTGTATCTGCTTTGCAAAGTACTGTGTTAAATGAAAAAATGTGCATGTTAAAACCATGCAAGGTGAGGACTTGGCTCCAATATGTACATGTTTCAGTTAACACAATACTATGCAAAGGTAAGAACACTCTGTATTCTAGATAATTCCTGTCAAAATCCCAGGAGGCTTTTTTGGGGCAGAAATTGACAAACTAATTCTAAAATTCATATGGAAATGCAAATGACATAAAAAGTTAAACAAATCTGACAAAGTAAAACAAAGTTGATGTACGAATACTGAGTTCAAAACTTATTTAAAACTACAGTAATCAAGATGGCATGTTATCGTCTTAAAGACAGACCAACAGGTCAATGGAACAGAATAGAGAGCTTTTTCTCACGTATTATTTATTTGACAGAGGGGGAGAGAGACAGAGAGAAAGACAGAGAGGAAGCACAAGCAGAGGGAGCAGCAGGCAGGGGAGAAGCAAGCTCCCCACTGAGCAAGGAGCCTGATGTGGGGTTCGATCCCAGGACCTTGGGATCATAACCTAAGCTGAAGGCAGCTGCTTAACTGACTGAGCCATCCAGGGGCCCCCAGAATAGAGAGATTTAAAACAGACCCATATTTATATGTACCACCAACTTTTTAAAAAGTTAGAGGTAGGTTTCAATGGAGAACGAAGAGTCTATTCAACAAAGAGTTCTGTATACTTACTTTGTATCACATACAAATATTAACTCAAAATGGATCACAGACCTAAATACGAAACCTAAGCTACTAAACTTCTAGGAAAAAACATAGGAGAAAACCTTTCTGACTGACCTTGGGTTATGCAAAGATTTCTTAGAAACACAACCAAAAGCATGACCCATTAAAGAACAAATTGACAAACTGGACTTTACCATGACTTCTCATCTTCAAAAGACACTGTTCAGAAAATTAAAAGTCATGGACTGGGTAAAAATACTTGCAAATCATGTATCTTATTAAGGCCTTATATCCAGAATTGATAAAGAACTCTCATAAATCAATAAGAAAACTGAATACGATAAGGGCAAAATGCTTGAACAGACATCTCAACAAAGAAGATATGCAGATGTAAAATAAGCACATGAAATAATGCTCAACATCATTAGTAATTAGGGAAATACAAATTAGTAGCACAAAGGGATACCAATACATCCTTAGTAGTTTGGCTAAAATCAAAAAGACTTATCAGAGCAAGAGTTGTCAAGGATGTAGAGAAACTCATATACTGCTGGTAGAAATGTAAAATGTACAGTCACTTCGGAAAACAGTTTCTTGAAAAGTTAAACATACATGTACTGTATGATTCAGCCATTACACTCATTTACCCAAGAGAAATAAAGGGATATATAAATAATTGAATTTCATAGCAAGGTTACTTCCCCATAGCAAGTTTGCTTCCCCAAATCAGAAGCAACCCACAAGTCCACCAACAGGTCAATGAATAAACCAACTGTGGTATATCCATATAATGGAATACTACCTAGCAATTAACAAGCACCAACTACTGATACATGTTACGGCAGCCCAACCAAAGTGTACGATTCCATTTATATGAAACCCTAGAAAACATAAGCTAATTTATAGTGACAGAAAGCAAATCAGTAGTTGTCTGGAGAATGGCTGGAGTCTTTCAGGGAAATGCAGGGAAAGTAAGGAGGGAGAAATTAGAAATGTCCATAAGGAAACTTTTAGTCCTGATGCGTATATTCATTGTCTTAACTGCAGCGAAGGTTTATATATGTGTCAAAATTTATCAAACTGTATATTTTCTATATGTACAGTTTACTGGAGGTCAATTATATTGAAATAAAGCTGTCAAACTAAGACAAAAAATTCTTTAAGGTAAAAATAACAGTGTATACAAGGTTTAACATATACACAAACAAATGTTACAAAAACAATAGTGCAAAGGATGGGAGGAGGTGTTGTAAGGAGCTTATACTATAGGTGCAGTGGTAAAATGTTATTTGAATGCAAACTGTGATAAATTAAAAATGTATATTTTAAACCCTAGAGCAACCACATAAAAAAAAATTTACCTAAGAAGCAAACACTGAGAATAAACTAGCATGTTAAAAAATACTCAACAAATCTAAAGTTGGTAGGAAATATTGGGCAAAAGAACATAAACTAGACAAGGAGGAATAGGCGATTAAAAAGATGAATCAAACCCAACTACACCAATACTTACATTATATGTAAGTGGTCTAAATACTTCAATTAAATGACAAATTGTTAAAGCAGATTTTTTTTTTAAAAAAAAGCAAGATCCAACAATATGTTTTCTATAGGAAATGTTTTAAATGTGAAGAAATAGGTTTAAGGCTTAAATACAGGAAAAAATATACAATTCAAGTACTTATCCTCAAAAGCTGAAGTGTCTATATTAACTCCATGTTCGGACAAAGAAAGATACCTCGTAACGATAAAAGGATCAATTTATCAAGAAAATATAATACAAGGTAACCTACTGAATGGGCGAAAATATTTGCAAATCATGTATCTAATAAGGGGTTAATATCCAAAATATATAAAGAACTCATAACTCAATAGCAAAAGAAAAAATCCAATTAAAAACTGGCAAAAAGGGGCACCTGGATGGCTCAGTTGGTTAGGTGTCTGCCTTCGGCTTGGGTCATGATCCCGGGGTCCTGGGATCAAGCCCCATGTCAGGCTCCCTCTGCCTCTGCTGCTCCTGCTGCTTGTGCTCTCTTACTCTGGCTCTCTCTCAAATAAATAAAAAAAATCTTAAAAAAAAAATAAAAAATGGGCAGAAGATTGGCATAGACAATTTTCTGAAGAAGACATCCAGATGACCAACGGTACATGAAAAGATGTTCAACAGCATTAATAATCAGGAGAATATAAATCAAAACTGCAATGATATATCATCTCACCCCTATTAGAATGGCTACTATCAAAAAGACAAGAAATAACAAGTGTTAGTGTGGATGTCGAGAAAAGGAAACCCTCGTGCACTATTGGTAGGAATGTAAACTGGTGCAGCTACTATGGGAAATAGTACAGTGATATCTCAGAAAATTAAAAAGAGATGCCATATGAGCCAGCAATTCCACTTCTGGGTATTTATCTGAAGAAAACAAAAAAGTTAACTTGAAAAGGCACCTGTACCCTTATGTTCATTGCAGTATTATTTACAATAGCCAAGTTATGGAAACAACCTAAGTGTCCATGATGGATGAATGAAAAGTGAAAGAGAGAGAAAGAGAGAATACATGGAATAATATTCAGCCACAAAAAAGAAAAATCTTGCCATTTGTGACAACATAAATGGACCTTGAGGGCACTATGCTAAATGATGTAAGTCAGAGAAAGACAAATACCAGAAGATCTCACTTATCTGTGGAATCTAAGGAAAAAAAAAAACTCATAGATACAGAGAACAGATTGGTGGTTGTCAGATTTAGAAGAGCTGTGGTTATTCAAAAAGTCAGAAACACAGGGCAGAATAACCCACTGGACAAGAAGGTATCACAGAAGGGAAACTAGAAAATATTTTGACCTTAAAAAAATCCAGTGGGAGGGACGCCTGGGTGGCTCAGTTGGTTAAGCAGCTGCCTTCGGCTCAGGTCATGATCCCAGCGTCCTGGGATCGAGTCCCACATCGGGCTCCTTGCTCGGCAGGGAGCCTGCTTCTCCCTCTGCCTCTGCCTGCCATTCTGTCTGCCTGTGCTCGCTTGCTCTCCCTCTCTCTGACAAATAAATAAATAAAATCTTAAAAAAAAATCCAGTGGGATGCAGCTAAGACAATTTTTAAGACAGAAATTTATACATTTAAATGCTTACATTATGCTTACATTAGAAGAGGTTAAAAAGCCCCAAATCAATGACTTCTGTTTCCATGCTAAGAAGACAGAAAAACAGCAAATTAAATACAAAGTAAATAGAATAAAAAGTTAATGACCTACAAAATGAATAGGTCAATGATATCAAAAGCTTACTCTTTGTAAAGATCAATAATAAACCCCTAGCTAAACTGATCAAGGAAAAAGAGAGAACACAACATTGTTAATATTGGGAAGGAAAAGAACATCTATGTCAGGCAGGAAAATTTTAAGAAACACTATTAACAAGATACATTAATAAACCCTACAAATAAAATAAATTGACAAATACCTGAAAATATTTAAATTACCCAAACTGAAAGAATAATATGAATAGCCCTGAACCTATTACAGAAATTTAATATATAATTTTAAATCTCCCCGCAAAGAAAATCCCAGGCCCAAATAGTTTCACTGGTAGATTTCACCATGAATTAAGACAAAGTCATACCAATTCAATATAAACTTAAAAAAAAAAAGGATAAAGCAGTTCGTTATACAAGACCAGAATGACCTGATTCTACTTACACCAAAGCCAGTAAAAACTTAAAAACAACTAGAAAGCAAAATCTTTCATAACCATTGATGCAAAAATCCTTATCTTTTAAATATAGTAATTTATGGGCTCCATCAACATATCAAAAGCTTGACACACACTGACCAAGTGAGGTTTATCCTAGGAATAAAAGACTGCTTCAATATTTAAAAAAATCAGTGTGACTAACAGAATAAAGAAGACCCATATAAAAATCTCAATACATAAAGAAGGCATTTTTAAAAATTCAACAGTTGTCCAAGATAAAAATTTCAACAAATTCTAGGAAGAGAAAAATTCCTGAGCCTAATAGGGAGCATTTGTAAAAACCCACAGCTAATATCATACTTAATGATGACAGAGTGAATTCTTTACCCCACAAGATCATAACTGGATGTCCCAGCCAGGCAGTTAAGGAAAAGGAACAAAAGACATATGAAATGGAAAGAAATAAAAAGTCTTTATTTGCATATAACACAATATGCAAACAGAAAATCCTAAGGCATCTTTAAAAAGCTACTAGAACTAATGATTTTAGCAAGATGATGAATGTAAGATCAATACATGAGAACCAACCGTCTTTATTTCCATATGCTGTCAGCAACTGTTAAATAAAAAATTAAAAGTACCATTTACAAAAACATGAGGTCCTAAAAATAAATTTAACAAGATATGCATAAAATCTCTACTCTTAAAAATATGCAGATGTTGGGGCACCTGGGTGGCTCAGTCAGTTAAGCGAGTGCCTTTGGCTCAGGTCATGATCCTGGAGTCCTGGGACAGAGTCCCGCATTGGCCTCCTTGCTCAGCAGGGAGTCTGCTTTTCCCGCTGACCTCTCTCCTCTCGTGCTCTCTCTCTCTCATCCTCTCTCTTTAATAACAGATAAAAATCTTTTAAAAAAATAATAAAAAATTTTTAAATATGCAAATGTTGCTGAAAGTAAAGAACCGTATAAGTGGAGAAATATACTATGTTTATGGACTCAAATAATATTAAGATTTTCAATCTCTCCAAATTATATAGATTCAAAACAACCCCAATCAAAATGCTACGTTTTTTTTTTTTTGCAGAAACTGACAAACTTACTCGTTTTTAAAATAGAAATGTAAAGGACCTAAAACAGACTCAACACTTAAAAGTAGTACCCAACTGAATCATACCATTTCCCATGAAGACATGGTGTACTTCGAGTTCGAGTCATGGAGGATGTTAACTTGGTGTTTTCTCCCTCTCAACATTCATCCTTGGAACTTGGCAGCCATGCAGCAAGGAAGCCTCTCCATATGGAGAGGCCAAATGAAGAGTGGCCAAGAGTCCCAACTAAGGTCTCCCAGTCAACAGCCAGCATCAACTGCAAACTAAGTGAGTAAACCTGCAGATTATTCCAGTCTCTAGCCTTCAAACTTTCCAGCTTATGCTCCAGACATTGTGGAAGAGAGAAACCGTACTCCTGCTGTGCCCTGTCCAAATGATGACCCCCAGAAGCTGTGAGCATATGAAGCAGTTGTTTTACGCCACCAAGTTTTAGGGTGATTTGTTACGCACAGTCCCTAGGATACCACATAGCGAAGCAAAATGTTTTGATCAAAACTGCCTAATAGTCCTAAATGAAAATGCATTCTTGATTTTGTTTGCGCTCAAATGACATGTCTAATGATGCGTCACGCCGTACCTTCCCATTTATTGACATTATACTATATTTTTAAAAAACTTTATTAGTTTCCGAGGTAGAATTTAGTGATTCATCAGTTGCATAGAATACCCAGCACTCATTCCATCAAGTGCCCTCCTTAATGCCCATCCCCCAATCATCCCCCCCCCACCTTCCTCCAGCATCCCTTAGTTTGTTTCCTCTGATTAACAGTCTCTTACGGTTTGCCTCCCTCTCAGTTTTCATGTTATTTTATTTTTTCCTTCCCTTCCCCCATGGCTGTCTGTTTTGTTTCTCAAATTCCACATTTTAAATTTTTATTTATTTTAATTTTATTTATTTTTTATTTGAGAGAGAGAATGAGAGACGGGAGCATCAGAGGGAGAAGCAGACTCCTTGCTGAGCAGGGAGCCTGATGCGGGACTCGATCCTGGCACTCCAGTATCATGACCCGAGCCAGACGCAGTCGCTGACAAACTGAGCCACCCAAATTCCACATTTTAAAAAACATTTGTTGGACACTTATTATGTATAAAAATTCAAGTTTGCTTAAAAGTAACTTTCCCAAGGTCAAATCTGAATCCAAGTCTTCCTGAAACTAACTCCGTCATCCTTACGGTACCGTAAGTTGCTCCTACATTCGTGTCACCACAGCTTATTGTGACTGGTGATAGACTGGCCAACTAGAATATTTTTGTTATACCTCTGAAAACCTGCGTCCCCATCCAGCTCTATGGTCTTTTCTCTTGCCATTCATTTCAGCTCTCCTGATTCCTTCATCCGTCATGTCTGCTGTGTGTGAGGCCTCCCACTCTGGGGCAATCTACCCACACCATTCTCACCTCCTTGGCTGCAGGCTAATTAGTGCTGCCACGGGAAGTCCATGGGCACACTGATGGTGTTACTGCCACAAGTTCCTTGCATCTAGCCTCAGCTGGGGCCCTGAAGCACCCTAGCAATTTCTCCTCACAGCTCCCTTCTATTCCTCAAATGTGCTATTACAAACTCTCTCCATTCTCTATCACCACTGTTCTCAGCAGGTGGCTCTTCCTTTACTCTTCCAAGAGAGTCAAGCCATCAGCTGAGGGACATCCTCTGCTCCCTCCTGTTACCTGTAGACCCAGCTCTATCCGTACCTCCACTTCCTGCTGTCTCAGTGGAAGAGGAGCCCATCTCTCATCTAGCTTTAGACCCATCCTCCACCTGCTGCTTATCAAAGACCTCACTCCATTGGTACATCCTTCTCCTTTCTATTAGCTTCCCCCCCAGCATAAAATGGTGACGTCCCTCCTACCTTAATCTCAACTCCTATTCCACATGCCCCTTACCTACCCGTCTCTCCTCTTCTCGGTCTAGCCTCTTGAAAATGATTCTGTATTTACTCTCCCCACTTCCTCGGTACCCACTCCTGCAGCCTACTACAATCTGGCTTCCATCCTCACCGCAACTCTGGAAGTGCTCTGGCCAAGGTTCTGAATGATTTCTATGTCGGCAAATTCCATGGACATCGCAGTTCTCCCATCATTCAGCCTTTTTATAGCATTTGAAACCACAGAAGACCTTTTCTCTCAGCTGCTGTGACTGCATTCTCTGATAATTTTCTTACCTCTGTCGCCTGCCTGGTTTCTCTTTCTTGGCCTTGGCCCATCCTTTCTTCCAAGGTAAGTTCGTCAGGATCCTAACCTTGACTGTGTTTTATTTTTTTTAAAGATTTTATTTATTTTATTTGACAGACAGAGATTACAAGTAGGCAGAGAGGCAGGCAGAGAGGGAGAGGAGGAAGCAAGCTCCCTGCTGAGCAGAGAGCCCGATGCGGGGCTCGATCCCAGGACCCTGGGATCATGACCTGAGCCGAAGGCAGAGGCTTTAACCCACTGAGCCACCCAGGCGCCCCTGTGTTTTATTTTCATTGCTGTCTTCAAGCATCATATATTTTTCTAGGATTTCATCTGTTAACTTACATGATGAGGATTCTCAAGTCTTTTCTTTTTTTGCTCTGACCTTGGTCCTGAGTTTGAGACTAAAACATCTAACTGCTTACTGATCACCAATATTTAGATCTCAAAGACTCCTCAAACTCAACATGTGCAAGACTCATTTATTCCCTCAGACCCACCTACCAGTGGACAGTGTCTATTTGAATAAAAGAAAGAGCGTGCCTATTCAATTTCTCAAAATCTGGCACTCCTGCCAAAGCTTTAATTCAGGCACCTACCTCTTTGTGTGGATCACTGCAACACCTGACCTAGTCTTCTCTCCTTATGTAACCTCCTGCATGATACTACCTGACTGGCCTTCCTAAAATACCAATCTGAGGGACTCTCCTACCTAAAACTTGCCAGTGGTTCCCCAGTGCCTGGACAATACAGTTCAAACTGCGTATGGCTGCTCACAAGGCATTCATACCCTAAAGGGTGGTATCTTTCAACCTCCCTTCTGCCTCAACTCCAACAAAATCAAACTACTTGCACTTTCCTGAACATGACTTGCTAATAATTCACAGCTCTGCATCTCTATACACAATTCCCCTTCCTTTCAATGTCCTACCCCACTAAGTCCATTTGTGAATAGCCTCATTTTGTCACAACAGAATTCGTCAGTTTCCTCTCTGTGCTATAGCGGGGAATGCTTACATTTTTCTATTTATTACACTGTGTGTTAATTTTTTACTGTGGCTGTAACAAATGACCTCAAACCTTGTGGCCTAAAACAACACGAAGTTATTCATTTACGGTTTTGGAGGTCAGAAGTCTGCAATGAGTCTTTCAGGGCCAAATTAAGGAGGAGAATCAGCTCATTGCCTTTTCCAGCTTCTAGAGACTGCTCATATTCCTTGACACAGAGCTGTGTTATCCCAATCTCAGCTTCGTTGGCCACACTGCCTTTTCTTGTAACTAAATCTCCCTCTGCCTCCCTCTCATAAATACCCCTGTGATTACATTAATAATCCAGATAATTCAGAATAATCTCCCCATCTCAAGATCCTTAATTTAGCCACATCTGCAAAGTCCCTTTTGGGTGCAGGGTAACAGAGTCACAGGTTCCGGGATTAGGACAGGAACATCTTTTAGGTGTGGGGGAGCATTATTTAACCTTCTGCACATTGTAACAATCATTTTATTTGCATGCCTCCCTGACTGCACTGTGACCTTCCCTTTATGGAAGGTTCATTTTTCCCTTCTCAGCATCTGACATTTGGTAATAAGTTAACAAAAGTCTGTTAAATAAATCTAACAAAGGATTCATGTTGGGAAGTAAGACTGGCCTGGTAATGTGGATCTAGATACCAAACACTAGAAAACCCAATATCAGAATTTCAATTCTATCCTACAGCAGTAGGGCAATAGGGAGAACCATTATTAATTATACATTCCCAAGATTGGGAACAATGATGAAAGTAGTAATTAAGGAAGATAAAAATGCCAGTAGTCAGCAGAGTAAATTAAGACACAGGGTGGGACTGGAGAGAACCCTCTAAGAAGATTCTTGCAGACGGGCAATGAGGAGATTAGGATGTGGTTGGGACACTGGTAAATGGGAATGGAAAACACAGGTTTAAGATTCGTGTTGTTAAAATAAGTTAACACAGGAATAGTGGCCCTACTGCAGGGTACTGAAGAGACCCATCTGATCACACTCCCTTCCTCATATTGTACTTTAAACTTGCTTTATTTTCAGAGCAACATTCTGACTTTAATCACAGAATAGTAATAATGCTTTCATGAAAACTCATTTGGACATTCAATATTATCCTACACAATCTATTAGGTAACATATGTGAAATCCTAATATCATAGGAACAAATATGTAACATGGACTAATGTAATATTCTAAATCAAATCACAGGTCTATTCTACTTAAGTGGATGATTTTTCAGGTAGAATTTGATTTTTAAAATTTAATTTTGCTGAAGTGATGATAACCAATACAAAAATTCCACTTTGAATTATGGAGTTGCTAATCATTTAAGGGGCATAAGGAACAGGAGAAAAAGAAAAGCAAAAGAAAAACACTGCCAAGTCTCACAGATGGTGTTGCTTAATACGACAGGCTCCTCAAAACTATAATAATCACTGCCATACGCACCATCCCCGTGCCAGTTACCAATCCACTGTTCTCTCAGCTCCAAACCCACCCATCACTGCCTGCCCTGAAATATAGGAGCCGGACTCTAAATATTTTTCCAACTGGCACAAGATGAAACTTCCTTGGTAGAGGGCAATGGAGGGACACTGGAGGTCAAAGAGGTTTGCCTTCCTGGTCCCACTGTTATTCTCATCAGGCTCTTGCTGATGTGTGCAGTTTATCCACAGGGCCCAGGGGCCAGGAGCACGTGGCACCTTTCCACGGGCAGGTGGCTTTGCAGCAGAGCGCTACTGTAAGGGCATCCTCCTTATAACCAGCATCCCACGGAACCCCCAGCCAACTTTGCAGCAGAGTGCAACGGGTAGGTCACCTCCTGCAAACACCTTTTTCCAGCACCTTCTTGGTCAGCTTGCTGCAAGTTCAGAAGTGAGGCATCTCCCTAAGGATGTCTTCTCCTAGACTCCAGAGGGCAAATGTCCACATCCCACCAGCATGAGAGCTCAGCGAACTTTTCTGTGGCAGAGTGAGCCCCGGCCATGAACGCTGCAATAAGGTTTACCTCTCAGCCCTGCTGGGAGGAAGGCCAGCTGTCTTCCTGGAAGGTTCATCTTAGTGCTTGGGAGTAGTGGCTGTTCACTGTGTCTGCCATTTCTGTATTTTGTGAAGTTCTCCAATTCTCACTAGCCAATTCCCTACTATTCTAATTTCTTGGTAATAGTTCTTTTTATTAAATTTGCCTGTTCAAAGGAACTGTTTGGTTTCTGTCTCCTGACTGGGCTTTGACCGATATGCCATCCCCACGCAGGAAAAGAACCCCAAACTGCTCTGACTGGGATCTAAGAGGCCCCTGATATGAAGAGATTATCTAAAGTGATTAAAATATTCACTCTAGATACCAAATTCTTTGTCTGAAATTATAGACATTAAACTGGTCACATACAGAATCAAAGGAAAGAGAGATGTTGGTTTTAGACTTTTTTTTAGAATCAAACAGTTTTCAATATATTTTCAAACCAGTAAGAGCAAGTATGCTTCATTTTATGAATTTTTTAGTTGAGCAGTCTACACCTGCCTATTCTGATTGAAATCAAACTACCTCTGCACTGAGTTCTGAGGATTTCCCAACATGAGAGGTTTATGATGTGTTCCTGGGCTTTCTGAGCCTTCTGGTGGCTACCCAAGCAATCACAGACAGATGATCTATTCTTCCTAATTGTTTTATAGACCTAAAACTCTTGCTCAAAATGAAAAGCACTTTACAGTTCAAAAGGTAATCACTACTTGTTTCCTTGTATTATTCTTCTGGGAAGAGTGTTAAAACCATATTACAATAACCAACCTGCCTAAAATAATTTATCTTTTGATTATAAAAAATAGTAAAATTTGGTTTTAGCAAACAGGGCCAGATGAGATTTTAGTCTCTAATTGCAGAACACAGTATGTCCTTATTTTAGTCTATTCACAGTGACAAATTATTCACTGCTGTCATTTGTAACCTGAATGGATACGGAATTGGGGACATTTGATCCTATGATAGAATTTTAATACTGCTTTGGAATGAAGTGGCACCAGCTACTTACTCAAACATTAAGGCAACAAAGTTTTAAAATTTTCTGGCATGGCTGATTAAAGGCAGCCAGAACTGAAGGGGGGCAGAAATCAGAGAGGGAGACAAACCATGAGAGACTATGGACTCCTGGAAACAAAATGAGGGTTTCAGAGGGGAGTGCGGGTAGGGGGAAGGGGCAGCTGGGGAATGGGTATTAAGGAGGGCACATGTTGTAACGAGCACTGGGTGTTGTACGCAGCTAATGAATCCTTGAACACTACATCAGTAACTAATGATGTACTGTATGGTGGCTAACTGAACATAATTTAAAAAAAAAAGGTGGCTAGCAATTTTTTGTCATCACTCCTATTTAGAGGTGGGTTCTACATCCCCTCCCCTTTCAGTCCAGGGGGGCTCTGTGACTTCTCTGATCTGTGCACTATAGTGGAAACAAAACTGTGCCAGTTACCCTGTGAGCATGATGGGACATTTTCCATATTATACGCATCTATGTCACTATACCACTCTGGCCTCTGGTTGAGATTAGTTTTCAAGTATCATACTTTGAGGATGTCTAGCTTAACAGCTGTCAAATTTCACTTAAAAGAAAACATACATATTACTTTACTGTAATTTGAATCCTTCAATTATTCTTGGTTTAATTTTAATAATTAATTACTTAGTAGAATTTCCTGATAAGTTCCCATTTTTAAATGATTTTTGTTTATTTATTTGATAGAGAGAGAGAGACAGTGAGAGAGAGAACACAAGCAGAGGGATTAGAAGAAGCAGAGGGAGCAGCAGACTCTCCACTGAGCAGGGAGCCCAATGTGGGGCTCGATCCCAGGACCCTGGGATCATGACCTGAGCTGAAGGAAGACGCTTAACAACTGAGCCGCCCACGTACACCAAATTTCTATCCTTTTTAATGTATACTGGTAAGACCATGATTAGTTTCTTTTATTGAAGTGTTAGCAATATAGTAAGACAAAAAATATGCTTCAAAAGAATTATACTAATTCATTTACTTCGATTACCTTAGAGAAAACTCCAACAGAAAGTAGCCACCACCTAAAATCTGAATGGGAAAGGGAAAATCACTTGATGATCTCAGTCATTTGTAACCTGAAATAATGATCTTAATAATCCTGAGAGAAATTTTAAGAAAAAAAGCAAACACAAAAATGTCTTCAAACTGAATCTAAGTCAGAAATACACGCCAGGGAAAAGGAGAGTTTCAAATAATAAACCAGCCAGATGTCAATATACTTGGTAAGGTGGAACATAAATGGGCCAATTCTTGCCAAATCAGCAGTCCTTACTAAAGACATCTCAGTCTTATGAGTGGAAAATTTATCAGCCACCCTGGGGGTAGAGAGTTTGAAAGAAGACATGAAAAAGCATGTTTGACTTTTTTTTTATTTTTAAAAGATTCTATTTTTAAGTAATCTCTGCCCATAAGGTGGGGCTTGAACTTACAACCCTGACATCACAAGTCACATGTTCTACTGACTGAGCTGGGTGGGCGCCCCTGACATTTTTTTAAATTTAAATTTTTATGTATTTATTTGAAAGAAAGAGAGAGAGCGAGAGAGCACACAAGTGGTGGGGGTGCAGAGGGAAAGGGAGAAGCAGACTCCCCACTGAGCAGGGAGCCCCATACAGGGCTTGATCCCAGGGCTCCAGGATCATGACCTGACCAAAGGCAGACATATAACTGACTGAGCCACCCAGGTGCCTCAACACTTTTTATTTTTAAAAAAATTTTGGAAATTAGTTTTGTCTAACAGTATTAGAAGTAGTAAAAATTCAGTTGTTGACTGAACCTAGAAAACTACTTTACTGTAGCTTTATTTAAAAAAATAAAAGGAAGATGATATAATGAAAATAAGTAAAGGGAAATTATAGAGATGGAACTGAGGTGGGCCAGATGGAGATAACTCCAGAAAGAATCTAGGAGGAGTCTCGATGGAGGACAGGGAAATTATGGCCCACCACAAATTAGCACCACAAAGTGCTAATCCTGAGTGGAGATGCTTCACAGGGATTATCACCCTTAATCCTGTCACCAGCTCTGGGAGGACAGTATTATTACCCTCACTTGACACCTCAGTTGATGAAACTCGAGGTCACATCACACAGGACATTTGTGAAATGTCTGACTTCAACTCTTCCCATGCTTTTCCTACAACAATGGATCTGTTAAAAAAAAAACAACACTGGGAAACCTTTAGCTGTAGTTCACTTAATATTTAACAACCTCAAACTTGCCTTGAATTTAATAAGAACTCAATAGGATAGTCCTGTACTTAGTCTCGTGAAAAAGAGACTGTTTCCAAGTAACACAGAAGATGATCAAATTAAAAAGATAAAAGCTTAGTTTCCAAAGCTCAGTTAAAAAAAAAGCCATTGTATGAACAAATAATTAAGGTGGGGATACAGGAAAAGCTTGGTAACATTTTCATTCATATATTAGAAGTGTTTAAAAATATTAGGTACACATTAGAGAGACAAACTGGCAAGGCTTTTCAGAAAGCCTGTATTGCTTATTGACTCCGCATTAAAAAATGAGCAATTTGGCCATCATTCCTCAAACAGTAGTCTTAACGTTTCCTGGCAGTTATTTCTGAAGAGTAAACAAAATAGATAAAATCTACCCCATTGATAGGGAGAAAACAGAAGCTTGCCAAGATAAAGGCAAATACGACAGACAACACAAGGCCAATTCAGATAGACTAGTGGAATTTTCTCCCAAAATCAGTTCTGAAATGGTCTTTCTCATTTCATAACTTTAGATGCATTTTGAACCAAATGCATTGCTCTGGGTGCTAGTAACCTGAATGAGTTCACAGAAAATTCATCAAACTGTACTATTTTTCATTATTTCTTAAGCAGCCAGTAAGAATAACAAAACAAGATTCATCTGCGTCCTGAGTTGCTCTCCCTTCTTACTATTTACTATCAAGAATGAGAATCTTGGGGCGCCTGGGTGACTCAGATGGTTAGATGTCTGCCTTCGGCTCAAGTCATGATCCCAGGTCCTGTGATGGAGCCCTGTGTTGGGCTCCCTGCTCAGCGGGAGTCTGCTTCTCCCTCTCCCTCTACTGCTTCCCCTGCTTATGTGCTCGCTTGCATGATCTCAAGTACATAAATAAAATCTTAAAAAAAAAAGAGAATCTTCAGTCTGGATTACTAGACTTAAAGGTGTTCTATGTTTTATTCCTATCTATACTCACCCCAGCATTTAGCAGTCTGCACAGAATAAATATCTGATGAGTCTCCCCCTCCAACCCCCACTGCCCCACCGAATGAACGAATGCTTCTGTGAATTAGCAAACCTACTAAGGCAAAAATATCCAAATATCCGGGACAGGTATTTTCCCCTGACCACATGAGCTGGCAAAAATCAAATTGCTTTACCCTCTTTCCCTTGAGACAATGTATATCTAATTCCTTGTACATAAAACCTAAGTGTAGAGTTTGATGAATTTTCTGTGAACTCATCCAGGTAACAGCAATAGAACACGACCAGCATCTCAGAAGCCCCGATCATGCTCCCGTCTCAGACACTACCTCCCCCCAGAGGTAACAACTATTTTAATTTCAAAGGTCATAGATCAATTACACTGTTTTTATACTTTAAATAAATGGAATCATAGGGTAGGTAGCCTTTTATGCCTGGGTTCTCTGACTCATCATTTTGCTTAAGAGATTCATATGTGTTTTATGAACACAAATCCATTCTCATCGCTTTTTAATACCTCACTATGTGAATTCACTCCAATTTATGCCATCATCTTGTTGGACATTTGGGGTGTTTCTTATTTAAGGCTATTACAATTCTGCTAAAAGTATTCTTATACGTATTTTTTGGTGGACATGTGTTAAGGCCTTTTGGTTGGGTATATGCCTAGGAGTGGAAATGCTAGATCATAAGGTACATACATATAAGTCAGCTTTGGTAGATCTTTCCAGATTACCAGAGTGGTTGAACTAATTTACACTATTAGCAATCAGAGTTCTAGCAGCTCTGTCTTCAGCAATACTTGGAATTGCCTATCATTTTAATTTTTTAGCTATTTTGTTGGGAATGCAGTAGTATCACACTGTGGTATCACACTGTGCTTTTAATTTGCGTGTCTCTGATGACTAATGAAGTTATGTATCATTTATTAATCACCTGGATAATCTTTTCCCTGAACTATCTTCCAAGTCTTTTCTCCATTCCTGAGACTTCTTGACCTGTCTCTGGGATCACTTGGCTTCTCTCTCATAGAAGAAGGGTCACCATCCCCCCACCATAACTAATAACATGACCTCCCTAGAGCAATGTTCAGAACAAGCTTGCCCAGCAAAGCAGTCCGGATATACTAGAGTGCTGACCGGGTAAAAAGGGATAAACACAGAATCGTGTGTTTACAGCCCAGCTTTGGACTCCTAACCATGAAAGTGTAAAACAGCCTATTTACCCTTTACAGATGTAATTTTTCCCCAAAAGAAGAAATCTTCCTTTGTTCATCACTGTTCTTTTATGGTACCATTCCTCAGAATCTTCAGTAAATTCACAAAACTGATGGGACATTCTTTCATTCACTCAGTGAATATTTACTAAATAACTACTTGGTGGCATGCACAGTTCTAGATGCTCAGAGTAAAGCTGTGAAGAAAGCAAAAATATCTCTGCTTCCAGTTCACACACACACACACACACACACACAAACACACACCCCTTTCCTTTTTTGTGGAGGGTGGGGTGCATGCATGAAGCCAAGGATAGCTAAGTTGTAGCTCATAAAGGGTAAAGGCTCTGGAGTTCAAAAGAGAGACTAACTTGGGTTTGCCTGGCCCTATCACTTCTGTGCATGAATTGAAAAGTTCTTTAACTCCTCTGATCTTCAATATCCTCTGCAAGATGTAGATTATTTTTTTTTTTGCAGGATTTCTCTGAGAATTAAATGAGAGGACATAAACAAACAGCACCCAAGAGAATGCCTAGCATTTTAAATAGTGGATGATTGGTACATGGCCACAATTAAAAAGGAGAATAAGTTGATTTCATTTAGTTACAGACGAAATCTTTACTACAAAAACAGAAGCACAAAACTGCTTCTGTTCATATATACTGCTCTGATGTACTATTATGAAAATCTATTATACAGTCAATTATTCATGCTACTGGAGAGGTAAACCGTTAAGATATTAGAAAGCAACAGTTCGTAAGAAAACATCAACTTTTACAGCATTAAGCTTTAACCCATTTACATGCTCAACTTCCTTCCTAGAGGATAAGGCTTAAACCCTCTAGATTCAATCCCATAAATTGGTCTTAAAGCAACTGAGCAGCGGACAAGCGGAACATGATGGAGAGCTGGTATCATGAACAGAGGAAAGAATGAACGGTTCTGGAGTCCATGGAATGTGGGGATTTCTTATAGTTGGCCTTGACTCTTGAGGGGCCCTTGGAAGCTATTCCTGTGGATGTATCACAAGAGATACTGACTCCTCTGTGTCACGGGCTTAAAAGAAGATCTCACCTCTTGCTCTTGGTTGAGTAAGAGGATTCAACATAAATTCTCCAATTTTTATGGATGTAAACACTAAGAAATCTTGTTCACAAAAACAAGTAGATAGGACCGCATGACTCAGCAATTCTACTCTTAGGCATATACCCAAGAGAATGAAAACATGTGTCCGCATAAAAATACATACAGTCAATGTTTATTATTCACAGTAGTTATGTTCTATAAAGTCACATCAACACTGAGTGAGTGAATATGGAACTGCTGCTCCAAGAGGAGATATAGCATTAGGTTCCTAGTGCATCTCTGGTCACATTTTGGTCAACCAGTCTACACATAACCTTATTTTATGTGCATTTCTGTTTAAGATGCCTTCTTTAATACATATTGTCAGTTTGTTAACATTGAACTCACGGCTTAGAGTTCTTGAACTCAAGCCTGAATGAAGCTTCTCTAACACATGTTTTCTCTCTATAAGGCACATCACAGCCTTCCCATGCTTAGGAATGTGGAACACCAGTTCACCATTATGCCTGGGGGCTATGTGGAGGAGCAAATGCATCAGCAAAAAGAACAGAAATGTCAAACTGTGGCACTCAACAGATGGCAAAAAGGACATGTGTTTACTTGGCACTTGAGCCAAAATAAGAAGGCAGAGTGTAGTTGGTTTCACCTCAGCTGGGAATATGTGCCTTGAGTGACTTAAATTTTTGGCTGCTCTGCACAGGTCTATGAATGACTGCGAAAGTAGTGAGTATCTGTTTTGGGGTAACAAGTAAATTTTAGTGAGCAGGCAAATTTCCAAATCAGAATTCATGAGTGGGGGTAGACTGTACATGAATGGTCATGGCAGCTAAAAAGTTGATATGGCCCAAATGTCATCAGCTAATGGATGAATAAAACATGGCCTATCCACACAATGGAATATTATTCAGACATAAAAAGGGATGAAAACAGATACATGCTACAACATGGAGGAACTCTGAAAACACATTAAGTGAAAGAAGCCAGACACAAAGGTTACGTATTATGAGACTCCATTTATCTGATATGTCCAGAAGAGGCAAATCCATAGAGACAGAAAGTAGAACAGTAGTTGCCAGAGGCTGGGGAGGGGGAAAATAGTTGGTGTCTACTAATAGGTATGGAGTTTCTTTTGGGGATGATGAAAATGTTTTGGAAATGCTGGTGATGTTTGTGTTTGTACAACTCTGAATATATAGAAACCACTGAATGATACAATTTAAAGGAGTAAATTCTGTGGTGTGTAAATTATATCCTAATAAAGCTATTATTAAAAGAAAACAAGAAGATGGGACTGGATGAGGTTTTGTTAAAGCAAACTTCTTCTGTGGTATATGCCACAGATGGCATAATGACCTAAAAATTGCCGTTAATGATCCATCAGCTAACAGGTTGGTAAGTTCCGTTAATTTTGTCAAAAGCAAAGCAAGCAACAACCTGACTTGAAAAAGTATGTGTTACTTGGTCTTTGAGACTTACTTCCTCAACACTGATGCCAATTTTTAAGCTGCTTCTTTGTTTGGCATCCTGGAGGTTTCTGTACAAATTCCAATGCATCGTACAACACACCATGATATGATTCTGGATTGCTAAGAAGGCTCATTGTGCATAAGGACAGAAGAAATTCTGAAAGGGAACATGAGAAAAAGCCTGTATGTCCATTACAGGCATTCTCCTGGGCACATCAACTTTAGAAAGAATACCTATAGAAGAATTTGGAAACTGATTCCCTTGCAACTACCCATGCCTGATATTGCTTAGAAGTCTGTAAACACCTAGGAACACCTGTACCCGCATGAAGACAGCCCCTTAAGGAGCGAAAACTCAAATGTCAGTTTCCCCCAGTCCTTTCCCTTTCTCACCGGCAACTTAATTCAGGCTTCCATTTCTTGGCAGGTAACAGTTACTGTTTTAGGTCTACAACTATCATACTATCCCTAAGAGGTTTTTGTTTATTTAAGTAGGCTCCGTGCCCAGCATGGAGCCCAACATGGGGCTTGAACTCACAACCCTGAGCTCAAGACCTGAGCTGAGATCAAAAGTCAGAATGAGCAATTCAGGCGCCCCCCTAAAAAGGTTTTAAATTGCAAAAGGACAGACTCCCTCTTGTGTTTCTTTTTATTCCCCTCGTATTACTGAGCATGAACTTTGTTAAAAGGTATTGAGTATGCATAAAATTTTGCTAACAATAAAACCTACTCCTTGCTAAAGAAAACCAGGCGGTATAATATTCCTGTGTAAATCAGGAATAATAGGACTGGATAATGAATACGAATGATTCTTCAAAGCCCTCACATTGGAAAATGTTGAGCCCTCCGACCCTGGAAAACAGCAGAGACTGAGAAAGCTCCACCCCCTTTGTGTTCCAAAAACAGCTTCCTGCATGGAAACACCTTCCCCAGATGACTTAAAAAGATTCACAGATGCCCTCCCCTGTTTGTTTACCTATGATAAAGTCAGACAAGCCCTCCAAATGTCCATTCTTTGTCTCATAAGTGATTAGCCCAACTGCTTGTCTGCACTTATGAATCAGAACAAGATGCTTGTTAACTAAAACTTGGGGAAGCTCTTCTACTTCTCACCAGTCCTCCTGTCTCCTTGCACTCAGTTCTTTCTGTAGCCTTGTTTATTCCTCCCAATAAAAGCAAAAACTCCTTTTTTTTTGTCCTAACTTGAGATATTTGTAGATCTGTCAGGTCATTCGATTTGAATAGACCCCACTGCCTACTGCAACAGTCCCTTCCTCCTCCTTGAAACAATCCTTTCAAATAAAGACTTTTCCTTACTAATTTGGAATTTGTGTTTTTGACACATTATATAAAGCAAATTTCTTTCAGAATAACTATACCCACAGAAGACTTACATCTTAGCCTGTTTTCAAGGCTATTCATATAGATGGTATAATTGCAACTTGGACACTCAATATATCCAAGAACGACCCTACCTCTACTTCTTCAGACTTAAATTTTAGTAACTATACTCTGAAATTCTTGTGACAGTATATAGATTGTGTGTCCCATCTATTAGTTCCCATATATCAAAGACTATGCTTCCCCTGAACCACCCAATCTGCCACCACCTACTTCTCTTTCTATAGCTTCCTGAGAATTTTTATGAATTGTGTAATTTAAAAGCTAGCAAAATGCAGATCTGAAAGGAAATAGGTAGTTACTTATACGGCGGGGGGGGGGGGAGCCCAAAATGATTTAAAACATGAAGCATAATTTAGTCCATACAGTGGAAGAGGGGAAAACTAAAAAAGTTGCTTATTTCAGAATAAAAAAAAATGAACAGTCCCTCATCTCACAGTTTTTCATAGTGTTATATTTCCTGGATGTGATATTAAGATGAAATTGAATATACAAGCCAGAGAGCTCTGAGAGATCTAGTATATAAACATGACAGCCATAACTAAGTCATAGGAGATGGGAAATCCAGCTTAAGAGAGGTTTAGGAGTAAAATGATATGAAAGATTATGGCCAACACACTTTATGTAATATCAAGCCATGTTTACACCTGGAATTATAATGAATAAGTCATTTCAGTTTAACAAATGGCCACATACTTGCAGAAGCAGAGATGGCAAACTTAAGTCTTCTCTGCATTTTTTAAAAGGCAAAACAATAAGATGAAAGAAAGTGAGATTTTCTTTTTCCAGAGTTGATCTTCCGACAGTCATGATAAATTGCCTCAGCTCTAGATTCATCAGCCCTTACCCACAGAACTGTAACTGCCAAAAGGATTCGATTAGCAATTCAATTATAAACTTGACATTTGTAAAATTCAGATCTTATTTTAAATATTTGTAGTCCAGAAATGCTTGCCACAATATAGTAAAATGATCTAATCATTAAAAAAGCAGATGGGTTTTTAAAAGTTGACTCTTCAGCCTCAAAATGTTCAATACTGTCACAAAAAAGGCCAGGAGGGAAAACAGCCAAAGATGTACCATGGAGGCAGTTTGCTAAAATAGCACTCACAATTTATTGCCTAGATCTATAGAAATACTTGATTTTTCTATATAAAATGTACACGCTTTAAAAATAAAAAACCGGGGGCATCTGGGGGCTTATTAGATTGAACATCTGACTCTTGGTTTGGGCTCAGGTCATGATTTCATGGGTCATGGGATCAAGCCCTGCAACAGGCTCTGTGCTCAGTGGGGAGTCTGCTGGAGATTCTCTCCCTCTGCCCCCCCCCCCCCAATTCATGTGCTCTCTCTCGGATAAATTTTTTTTTTAAAGATTTTATTTATTTATTTGACAGAGAGAAATCACAAGTAGGCAGAGAGGCAGGCAGAGAGAGAGAGGAGGAAGCAGACTCCCTGCTGAGCAGAGAGCCCGATGTGGGGCTCGAACCCAGGACCTGGGATCATGACCTGAGCCGAAGGCAGCGGCTTAACCCACTGAGCCACCCAGGCGCCCCTCGGATAAATTTTTTTTAATTAAAAAAATAAAAATAAATATCTTAATAGGAAAACCCCTTTAGCAATATATGTTACCCAGCGAGCCCTATAGTAATTAAATGACTACTATGGGTCAGAAGTTATGAAAAGGGGGCGTTTTGTTGAAAATTATTCACTAGGTAAAAGATGGTTTCTAGCACTTTTTCTCCAACTACTCCATGAAATGCAAAACCCTATTGTCCCCATAGAACCACTATTAACAAACGTGATTTTTAAAATACTAGCCAAGTTTAAGGATTCCCATCAACCCTGAGAGTCTATGACTATTAATACCAGTGCTCAGATAATTGTGACATGATAACTCAAAGTTAAATTAATATTTTTCACATGTCTATGACATGGCACATAAAGGATAATTCATTAATGTTTGAAACAATGGGTCTTTTCATTTCAAATATTTATTGAATTTGATGTATTAAATCTGTGGTCAGGATTTAAAAACATATGATCAAGCTGCTCAAGAATCCTATTTTATGGTATTTTATATGGCAAAATAAAACAGAAGTATAAGCCTGGAATTTGCTAGATAATTTCTAACCATTTCAATTGCAAAACACAGTGGAAGAAACAGTGACATTAAGAAAATGCAAAAGCAAAGAAAAGATTTTGGCAAACACTTTCTGCATGCAAAAGGAAGAGATGGAGATTTATTAACTAGACCAGTAATTATTCCACATAACGAACATAAATTCACTATGTAAATTAAATCTATTAAATATTCACGTTTCCTGCGGAAAACAAGTGACAGTTTTTGATTATGCGATCAGTTACATTAGTCGGAGTTTGCCTATACAGAACAATTTAGATTATTTGGAAATCAAAACCTGAAGTTAAAATGTTTTCGCCTATATGTCCAAATCTTCATGGGCTAATTATCCATTTTGTGGATGAATGCATTGATTAGGAAGAAATTTTTAAAAGTTACTTATCTTAAAATAATTGTTCATTAATTAAAAAGTACAAAAATAGTGCAGACATTCTACATACCTTTAAATCAGTTTCCCATGTTGGGGAGCAAAATTTGCCACCCCAGAAAGTGTTTTTTGGCATGTGGATTATATTAGGCTGCTTGCTTTTAAAAGAAGAAATATCCTGGAGATCATTTTTACCCCTGGACATTTAGGTGGTTTTTAGAAGTAAACATTCTTAGCATATTGATAGGAATCCTTCTAGTTCTTTATGCAGGTTTCTTTTCTACTTAACATAATACAGAATATTATACTGTGATTTTCTTTCATTTAAATAACAATAAAGGTTGAGGTGGCTCTATGGCTTAGTTGGTTAAAGCAACTGTCTTGTAAATAACAATAAAATTTGGAGATTATTTTATGTCATTTATATTCTCCTAGGCTGGTTATTGTTTTTTAAGATCTAAAAAAAAAAAAACCTATTTGACAGAGAGAGAGAGAGAATACAAGCAGGGAGAGTAGCAGAGGGAGAGGGAGAAGCAGGCTCCCCTCTGAGCAAGGAGGCTGACGTAGGACTCGATCCCAGGACCCTGGGATCAAGACCTGAGCTGAAGGCAGATGCTTAACTGACTGAGCCACCCTGGTGCTCCTAGGCTGATTATTTTTAAGAAATAGAAGACTTAACAAGTTTGTTTTATCTTTTTTTTTTTTTTTTTTTTTGCCTTCTCTCTAAATGGTCTAAAAAAAAAATTAGAGGACCTGCTCCATGAAAGAGCTATCACCATAGATAACTACAGTATATTATGAACTAGGTACGGTAGACAGCAACTGTTCCACTGTTTCTAGATGACCCAGCATACATTTCTTTACCAAACACTTACTCTTTCCATTCTTCCTGTGAATTGCCTTCCTTCCCTTTGAAGTACCAGATTCATACCCCCTTTTCCTTAAGTCCAGAATGACATACATACCTCATTTTGCCTGTCTTTGAAATCTCATGTTTATGTAGATTTCCTGTACATAGGTAATTAAACTTGATATTCCCCTGTTAATCTGTCTCATGTCAACTTAATTCTCAGACCAACTGGAAGAAATCTTAAGGGTATCGGAAAATTTTTCCTCCCCAGGACGTCTGATGTTAACACCTTCTGTAACTTACTATAGTACAGGGTCAACACCAGGAGACTGACAGTACAATCGACAGACCTTATTCAGATTCCACCAGTTTTACATGGACCTGTGTGTATGTAGAGCTATTCAATTTTATCACCGTGTATAAGCTCATGTAGTCACTATCACGACAGAGGTAAAGAACTGTTCACAAAGATCCCCCGCAATGATCCTAACATACTATCCCTTCAGAGTCATACCTGCCTCCCCTTCTCTCACGCTTCTCACAAAAACTTTGTGATCCTTAATACCTGACGATCACTAACCTGTTGTCCAGTTCTATAATTTTATTGCTTCAAAACTTATATAAAGGATATCATATGGTATATCATCTTTTAGAAAGTTTTTTTAAACATAGCATAATTCCCTCGAGATCTACCCAAGTAGTTGCATGCATCAACAGGTTTTGTGGGTTTTTTTCGTTTTTTGCTATATATACCATTCCATGGTATGGATGTAACTCAATTTGTTTAACCATTTATCCACTGGAGGATATTTTAGTTCTTTCTAAATTTTACCCATTTCAAATAGAACTGCTATGAAAACTTGGTTGCAGGTCTTCGTGTGAACATAGGTTTTCCTTTCTCTGAGATGTACATTTCCCTGGAGTACAACTGTTGAATTGTTCAGTAAGTCTGTATTTAGTTTTGCAAAGAAACTGTTAGACTATTTTCCAGAGTGACTTTATCCTGTATATTTCCATCAACAATGTATAAAATATCCAGTTTCTCCACATTTTTGCCAGAACACAGTATTATTTTTTATTACAACTGTTCTAATAGTTGTGTTGTAATATCTTGTTGTGGTTTAAAATTGTATTTCCCTAATAACTAAAGATGTAGAACATTATTTGCATGTGCTTGGTACAAACTTGTACAATCCATTTCTGGAAAAAGTTCATGTTTTTTACCTGGGTAATTGGAAAATGTTCATGTTTTTACTGGGTAATTGGATTTTTTAAAATTAATTTACTGTTGGATTTCTTCTCATTATCTTTAGATTGTACATTTGGTGTCATGTCTAAGAGCTCCATACCCTAGGTCCTGATGATTTTCTGGTATGTTTTCTTTTCAAAGTTACATAATTTTATGTTTTACCTTCAAATCTAGGATATACTTGGAGGTAATTTTTATATAAAATGTTAGATTTAGATTGACGTTCAATTTTTGCCCAATGGATGCCCAATTGCTCTATTACCATTTGTTAAGTGACACTATTCTTGTGGCACCTGGGTGGCTCGGTCAGTTAGGCCTTGGACTCTCGGTTTTAGTTCAGACCATGATCTCAAGGTTGTATTGAGGCCCACACTGGGCTTCATGCTCAGAGGGGGATCTGCTTGAGATTCTTAACCCTTCCCTTTCCCTCTGCTCCTTACCCCACTCACTCACTCTCTAAAATAAAATCATAAAAAAAATTATTCTTCCCTCATTGAATTGGGTTTGAACCGTTGTCAGAAATCAGTTGGCTATACAGGTGTAGGGCTACTTCTGAGCAATCTAATCTGTTCCACTAATTGCAGTCTAGTCCTCTGCCAGCACCACACTGTATTAATACCTACAGCTATATAAATCTTAACAAATGGGGGCGCCTGGGTGGCTCAGTGGGTTAAGCCGCTGCCTTTGGCTCAGGTCATGATCTCGGAGTCCTGGGATCGAGCCCCGCATCGGGCTCTCTGCTCAGCAGGGAGCCTGCTTCCTCCTCTCTCTCTGCCTGCCTCTCTGCCTGCTTGTGATCTCTCTGTCAAATAAATAAATAAAATCTTTAAAAAAAATAAATCTTAACAAATGGGGTAGAATGATTTCTCCTGCTTTATTACAGCTTTTGAAAATTGTTTTCTCTGTTCTTATTATTTTGCCTTTCCATATATAGTCCAAGATAAGCTTTCCACACCCACAACAAATACTCCTGGGAATTTACCTGGAATTGGAGCAAATCCATAGATAAATCTGGGATGAAATGACATCTTTACTTCGTTGAATCATTCAAACCATGAAGAGAGTATATCTCTCCATTAATTTAGATCTTAGAGTTCCTTCATCAGAGATTTATAGTTTTTACAAGGCTTAGAGATATTTCGTGGGATTTATACCTAAGAATTTCATTTTGTTTTGGGCAACTGCAAATAGCACCATGTTTTTAACTGTGGTTTCTAAGTGTTCTTTATCAAGTATATAGAAAAACAAATATAATTCGTTCGGGTCTGTTCATTTTACATGGTTGATGAACTCACTTATTAGTTCTGGAAGTTCTGTTGTAGATCCTTGGGATTTGGTACATAGGTTTCTGTGTCTTCCTTTCCCTGCCTTATTGTAATGGCTTCCAGCAGGAGGCTGAATAAGAATGGTGAGAATGAACAGCCTTGCCTTGTTCCCATTCTGAGAAGAAAAGCATTTTGAGTAAATTTTCGTGGAAAAAAAGTAAGGTCTATGTCCAGATCTATTTTTTTTTTTTTTGCATGTGGATGTCCAATTGTATTAGCACCACTTGTTGAAAAGAACATCCTTTCATCATTGCCTTTGTTACTTAAAGATCAGCTGGCCATATTTGTGTGTATGTATTTCCAGGCTCTCTTTTCTACTGATTTTTCTCTCACACATACTACACTGTCTTGATTATTACAACTCTAAATTAAGTACTGGAGTAAAGTCAGTCCACCAACTTTGTTCTCGGCTGCTTTAAGCAGTGGCCTCTTATATCAGGAGAAAAAAGTTGAAATAAAAAAATACATGTGTGCTTTCATGTTTACATATGCAATTATCTTACTGGTACCTGTAGTTTGTTACTAACCAGTGTTTTCTTTTGAGCCTAAAGGACTACTTTTACTATTTCTTGTAGGCCAGGTTTGTTAGTGATGAATTTTCTCAGTTTCATCTGAGAAGGTCTTGAACCTTCATTTGTGAGCTATTATTTTCCTGGATAAGGAATTCTTGGTAGACCACCTCTTTCATCACTTTGAATAAGTTACCCTCTTGTCTTCTGGTCTCCATGGTTTCTGACAAGAAGTCTGCTATTAACCTCATTAAGGATCCCTTGTACATGATGAGTTACTTCTGTCACTTTTGACAGTTTGATTCTGAAATATCTTTGAGTTTACCCTACTTGGAGTTGGAGTTGCTTGGGTTTTTGGAGTGTGTAGATTTAGATCTTTCACCACATCCGAGAAAATTTTGGCCATCACTTCTTCAAATATTCTCTCCCTTTCTCTCCTCTCCTTCTGGGACTCCAGTTATACATATGTTCATGTGCTTGATGGTGTCCTACAGGTCTCTGAGGCTCTGGTAATTTTGCTCAACCTTTTTTTTCTTTCTGTTCCTCAGCCTAAATAATCTTAATGGACCTATCCTCAAGACTGCTAACTCTGTTGTCTGCTCAAATCTTCCATTGAGTCCCTCCAGTAAGACGGTTTTGGTTTATTGCACTTTTCTACTCCAGAATTCCTATTTGGGTCTCTTTTTATAATTTCTCTTTATTGATAGTTTCTATTTGGTGAAATTATTCTCATTCTCCTTTAGTTTTTTAAGACAGTTTTATTTCTTTGAACACATTTAAGATAGCGGATTTAAACTCTTTTTCTAGGAGCACCTGGGTGGCTCAGTTGGTAAAGCATCTGTCTTCAGCTCAGGACATGATCCCAGGGTCCTGGGATCGAGCCCAGCATCAGGCTCCCTTCTCAGCAGGAAGCCTGCTTCTCCCTCTCTCTGTTGCTTCCCCTGCTTGAGTGCTCTCTCATTCTGTAAAATAAATAAAATCTTTAAAAAAAATAAGCTATTTTTTCAGTAAGTCCAACAACTCAGTTTGCTCAGGGATAATTTCTATTGATTGCTTTTTTTCTCATTAATGAGCCCTACTTTGTTTCTTTGTATGTCTCAATTTTTTGTTGTTGTTGAAAACTAGATGTTTTAAATAATGTGTCAACTTTGGAAGTTAGAATCTCCCTTCCTCTAGGTTTTGCTGTTACTGTGGCAGTTTCTGTTCTTACTTGTTTGGTTAAGTTTTTGGAATAAATTCTGTAAAGTCTGCGATCTTTGTTGTGTGTGGCCACTAAGTCTCTGCTTGGTTGGTTTGGCTGTTGCTCAGACAGAGGCTCTGCATGCACTGGGGCATACCTTCAACCCTCAGGGAGTTGACAACTCTGCCTTAGCATTCAATTCCTATTGTCACAGCCTCAAAGTTGGTCAGAGTTCAGAGCTTAAGGCCTTATTAGGTCTTTTCTGGGCATGTACACAGTCCTATGTATGTGCATGGCTTTCTTGATTCCCAATGATATGTTTGTTTTTTTCAGAGCTCCTACAGACCTCTCACTACCCAGTTTTTCTTTTTAAGCTTTTAGGTTAGCTTTTTGTTTGCCCAACTGTTACTCTACAACTTCAGGTAGCTATGAAATTAAACTGCCTCTAAAAATTTTCAACAAATGCCCCTAGGCAAAAGTTATTTTGCAGTAGGCAATCTCTGAGTCAGACCAAATAAAGAGTGGTGTCCCTTCGAGGGAACTACCAGACAGGTCAGATAATGACAGTTTCATAGGCATGAGTCTTTCAAGGAACTTCATCCCTGTTCTGCCTCCTTTGGAGACTGCCTACCTCCTGGTTTGCACCATAATTGTGAACTCTTTTTTTCAGTGTTACCATGGAACTGGAGAGAGGAAGGTGGGAATGAGGTAAGTTAAAATGCCACAAAGCTCACTGTTCTTAGCAAGCATCAGTGGTTTTTCCTGAATAAATTCTTTCTGCGTAGCTGCAAACCTTTGGTTAATTTCCAGAGTTCTGAAAAAGTTGACTCTATTTTTGCCAGTTTTCCCCTTGCTTTTATGGAGAGGAGAATTGTCAAAGGCCCTTACTCCTCCAATTTTGCTGACATCATCTGCTATCTGGGATTTTCAGAATGAGATATTCTTAAAAACTAGGTAAATTGGGACCCAATCTATATTCTTTCTAGAAGACAATCTTCTTCCAAAATAAAAACTGCCTTTTTTAACTTTTAAAATTGAATCATAAAGAACTGAGTCCTTCAAGATTTCAGAACTGTCAATTCAATTTCCAATTCTATATATCTTATGTTCCTTAAAATTTCCTTATAACAATTTGCCCAAGTTAATTTTGATACCTATTTTTAAAACAAAAAAGTCAAATTTAATTAGTGGTTTAGTAGGGATAAAGAGATATAAGAGATAAAATGTGCACTCATTAAAAGTTTTAAGACATTCATCAAGGAATTTCATTAATGGAGGCTGTGTATGTATGTATGAAAATATCCTCTGATCAGAAGTAATATCCTAATATAAATTCAGCCAGCTTTCATTTAATAAAAACTTGCTATTCGTCTCATGTTCATAAGCATCAATTTCATTTTTTCATACATGTGAAAGAAGAAATTCAACCAGTTAGGAATAATATGCCTTTTTAGGAATCTAATAAAAGCTATGGACTTCCTTCCTAGGAAAATGAACATGTATGTATGTATTTATTTATTTTTAAAGATTTTATTTATTTATTGGACAGACAGAGATCACAAATAGGCAGAGAGGCAGGCAGAGAGAGAGGGGGAAGCAGGCTCCCCGCGGAGCAGAGAGCCCGATGCGGGGTTCGATCCCAGCACCCTGGGATCATGACCCGAGCCGAAGGCAGAGGTTCAACCCACTGAGTCACCCAGGCTCCCCTGAACATGTATTTATAATTGAGCTTACAATTTAAAGGGTTCTTGGATATCTTATAACCTGTAAATTAAGAACCCCTACTGAAAAAAAATAGACTTTAATGGGAAAAATAGAAAACAGATATTCAAATAATTACATCTCCAGTGGAGCATCAAGAATTTAGAATATTAAAACATAAAAGTGGTCTCCAACTAATACATAGTATTTCATTTCAAAAGCTGCTTTGTAAATTATGTATTTAGGATTTATTATATGTTCTTATTAAAACAATGTTAGAAACAATGGTTGAAGACTCTTTAACTGTAAGCCTCTTAAAAGTAGGTGCTCTTGGGCACCTGGGTGGCTCAGTTGGTTAAGTGACTGCCTTCCGCTCAGGTCATGATCTGGGAGTCCTGGGACCGAGTCCCATGTCGGGCTCCCACCTCCATGGGGAGTCTACTATTCCCTCTGACCTTTTCCCCTCTCATGCTATCTCTCATTCTCTCTCTCAAATAAAGAAAATCTTTAAAAGTGGGTGCTCTTTGTATATGTTTTCATATTATAATAATCTATCCAAGTAAAGAGCATATGTTAGGACCTCAGGTAACCCTTTACAAAACCCATTTTACTCAACAATGTGTTTGATACAAACGCACTAAAACAGGAAAAAATATTGAGGCAATGACAAGGTCAAATAAACCACAAAGACAAAAATTAAAAAATAAAATGGAAGTGATGAATCACTGAATTCTACTCTAGAAACAATACTACACTATATGTCAACTAAGCAAAATTTAAATAGAAAATAAATTTAAAAAGTGGAAAAAGAATAAAGAATAAAACAGATTTTAAATTATGTATCGCTTGAGAGGCCTAATTAGAAGAGAATGTAACAGTAAATACAGCTATTTCTAGATATTTAAACTTATGGATGCTTTTTTACTGTGTTAAAATTTCACTTCATAATATGTTTTTTCTTAATATAGCATCTCCTACACTTAGCCATGAATGAGGTCATATTTGGACCCTAACAGTTAGTAAATGGACTGGAAGGGCAAAAAGGTTAAGATGTTTTGCCTTCAGTGACTGGAAACAAGTTAATAGACATTGGGAAGGGGAAATTAGCCAGAGATTTTATAAATAAAATATTTATTATATATATCTTAAGATGTGTCCAGGTTAAAGTAAGATAGTGTGAGCATGAGCAATAAGAGGATATGGGAGCACCACTGGAGGCAAGGAAGGGCAGAAAGGAAGCGGGGGGGAAGAAAGAAAGAAAGGGAAGGAAAGGGAAGGAAAGAAAAGAAAGGTGGGTGAGTAATGGAAATGGAATTTTGATTTTGCTTCTTGGTCACTGTGCTGAAGAAGATGGGAAAACTACATTTTGGTGCCATAAATATAAAGGACAAATGGCACATTCTCATTTGAGTAGCAATGAACTCTTATCAGAAGTAGATAAAATCATAAGTAATAATCAGAATTCAACTGGTATCATTTGCTATCTACAGGATGTGGCCCTTCTACAGGATAACTTAAATGACCTGGCCTTGTCTTCAGAACTGGACTTGTGAAGACGTTTATATAGCAAAAGCAATGCCAAAACAATGAAGGAATGAACTACAATTTCAGTGACAGGCTCCCATATATTAGGTAAAGACAAGACAAACTCAGAGACCTGGATTACATCCCAACCCTCCCTGTCCCACCCCCACCTCTTTTTTGTTAAGTTTGGCATTTGACTCCCTAACTAGGTGAAAATGGGAAAAAAAAAAAGTTCAGCCTGGCAGTTGGAGTCTATAGTGCCAGAGATCCCTTGCTGAAGAAATCTGCCAATAAACAATCTCAGCAAACTGAGAAAGTAATCAATTACCTCCTTAAAAATGTCTTTAGCCTGAAGAGATTCAGAATTAGATATAACAATGAGCTAAATCAATATAAAATTGGTATATTGAGTAACTGATTTAGACTGGTGATTTTAAACTAGACTCTAAGTTTATCAACAGTAACAGAACATTAAGAGAAAGATTCAACACATGTATAGGTTTAATAAACTATGTTCAAGACCTAGGAAGGTTTTATTCATTGACAACTGAGGTATACAAAATCACATACAGTATATTAAACTTAAATCCAGCTAAGTTTTAGGAAACATAATTAAGTTGCAAAGCCTGCTTGGAAGTATATTTTAAATTCTGCTAAATTCATAAAATAATTCATATTAAAAAGTAATAATAGCTAATTCCAGAGAATGAAACCATGAGGTCTAAAACCTCTGAATCTCACCATAACATTTTAAGGATTAAAGCACTTAAAAAAAATCAGTGCTTCTTGTGAGTAACAACTTCTAAGACTCTTCTATAATCAGTATATGAATAATAATAATAATAATTCAAAGGGTTAAAAAAGTATTTAAAAGCAGGGATCCTGAAAAAAGATCTACAGAAACAGATTAACTTGGAGCACACGGAATGTGGGATTCTACTTTCCAAAGTCAGCATAACTGGATAAAATATAAATAGGCTACTCTGCCTTAGGTTTTCCAACTTCAGCGATCAACTGCATTGTTCCTGGGGGGAAAAAAAAGACTGTAGGAGGGTAGCTTTTACTGCACTGTTAAATAGCCTGTATTTGGAAGACAGGCTAATTAGAAAAATAAATACAATCAATTGTGCCAGCTGAAGTAGGAGCACACTGGAACTGTGGCCAGGTGAAATAAGGATAATATAAAAAATAACTATATAAAAAATAAGTAACTTTAAAATGCTTACCTACTGTTTAAAAACATTTATATATAAATATGATTAACCATATCAATGTCTTAAAACCAAAGTTTAAGTCCTGCACATCATAACCGTACTGATCTTTCCAATTTTCACATATGCACTCTAAGTGACTTAAGCCAAATGTGATATAGGAGTCTTTAGTACTATTAGACCATAATCATAAAGGTGGTAAGTTACGGATTTGGAGGGAATTCATCCTAGTTTCTTTTGAACTGCAATTATCACATCTTTGCCATTATTTCCCCTCCCTCCCTTCCCATCCCATCTTCCATACCACAGGACTCAAAATTAGACCTTATAAATAGATATCTAGATTTCACCTCTTCCTAGTCAAAAAGAATAGGCCTAGAGCAATGTGTTTCTATAACTGTAAATTACTCTAGCTATCTTTCAAATACCATGTTCTAGAACTGACAAACTAGAATGAAATTTAAACTATCTCCACCCACTTCCCACTACATTGTACCCACCACTTCCCCACCCCCAGATGAAAGTTAGGTTGATAAATGGATTTTGGAGATGAAATAAAGCCAGACATCAAATAACTTACTTGAAATCCATCTCTTACCTTCTGTACTTAACCCTGGACTTGATGTGAACTTGGCTACATCAACAATTTTTACAGCAAATTGTTGCCCAGTTTCTCTGTTGATACATCGTCGTACAACACTGAAGGGACCCCTTTAAAAAAAAAAAAGGCCAAGTTTAATTCATTGCTTTTAATTAATGTCCCCATCAACATCCTACTGATGTTTCAGTGTCTACTATGGCTATAGTTTAAGATCAAATTTAAGTACCACAATTTTGAACATGTTTTTCTACAATCCATGAGGTAAATAATTCATAAGTTATTAAACCAGAATAGAAAGCAAATCTGCATTTTAAAATGACTTATGAAAATTCTTATTATTCTTATACTCAAGGCAAATAATTTTTGTAATATTCTACATATATTATCAACATCTTAGAGTAAGAAATCACAGTGGCAGTACACACAGCTTTTACCTTTTGAAGCAGAAACTGAAGTCATTCTTGACCCCTTCCACTTTCACCTTACCCACTACCTACCCAATCTTCACTAACAAGTCCACTGACTTTCTCTCAACTCTCTCTCAATCCTCTCTGCCTCTCTCCATGTAACATACCCAGATCTAAGCTACTCCCATCTTCTACCAGGACTGCTGAAGAACTTGCTTCTCCCACTCATTCTTGGAGTCATGTTTTAAAAATGGAAATCTGATCTTACGTTTCTGCTCAAAATCCCAGAGAAAGAAGGTATTTTCAATGCATATATTTAGCTAAGAACCAAAACACATAAATAATTCCCAAATAGGAAAATATACCCCAGTAAAGTCTGGCCAAAATACTCGAAGAGGCACTTCACAAAGAGAAAGCCCTGCATGATTTTGCCTCCAACAGCCTCTCCAGTCTCACAAGACATGACAGAGAAATCTATCTTCCTTAATTTTCAAATTGGAATTGTTCTAAATTACCACAGAAAAGGAAGTACTTTCTGCCCCTGAGTCATCCAGCTCTCTCCCTAAACTGGTGGCTTTTAATACTGGCCATACAATTGAATCAACTGGGATGATTGATAAAACACCAATGCCCAGGTCCATGCATTACATACACACACACGTGGGTACACACAGTTCCTTGCGATTAATAGTTATCAAATAAGTATCTGAACCAAAGATAATCCAAAGATTGAATTGTACATGGACATGCTTGAATTGACTACTGAATAATACAGAACACAATAGCAATGCACTGTAGCGATTTATCTGAAAGCAAGTATAGTTTAAGTCATTAAATACATGTACATATATACACAGGTGTATCCATCCCACCAGGAAAAGTAACACCCTCATTAGCTTTTACAGGTAAAAACAGTACATGTGGATGCCCATGGCCAATCAGCAGGTAAGTTCTTCATTTACATTGGGGCACTTGCGATCCTGCTTGCCTTAAAAGAGTTTGTCTTTCTCTCAATTAGGGGACAAGGAAAAGAATATAATCTAACCCAGACTTAAACATTCTCTAACACCATATGAATTAGTTGACTTCACCATGCCATCATCTGGACATCAATTACACCAAAGCCTCAAATCTCTCTCTTCAAGCAACCTAACAAAGCTCAACTGGAAGGGAAAAAAGTGGTAATAATGTGCCTTTCAGAACTCTGAAGAAAGAGGACCTTTTCCATAACCACTCCAAACTGCTCAAAGATTTTGCTCTAAGAGAAGACAATAATAACAAAGTGAGGCAGGACTCCCACAAACGTTTTCATTCTCAATCTGGATGCCTTACTTGTGACTACTTATCCTGACAACAGCAAGCAATTTCAGGAAATGCTTATTATAATTGGTTTTTGTCCACATATAAGCCCTTGGGATTCTATTTATATATACATTCGTGTAGTGTGCTTCAATTCACTACATCTTTTAGAAAACTTCCAAGATTTGTATGCGGGATTATTTGTGGACAATAGAGTCAATTTTTAACTTTTTCCTGTTTGATGTAAGGTGAGGAAGAAAAGCATAGCTTCTCTCCCTGCCCTTTTAGTAATAGTAAAATGAAGAAAGCTACAGAAAAAGGAGAGAAAAGGGAATTTGGGGGGTGGAGGGAGAGGCATTTAAGTCTATGAATAAAAGTCAAACCCAATCCTCAATTCTTTAGGCTAATTCTATACTGTGAAGCAAGGAAAAGGAGTTTATTAACTACTGATGACCTGAAGACAGGTCAAAAAGTAAGGCATTTCAATGGCACCCAAGGAGTTAGCAAAAGTGAATCAAATTTAGTACACAAAAAGACACTGAAATATACCTTAAGTTTTTCTTATGATTTAATCCATCAACCAAATACTCAGTGGAAATTGATAAAAATTTAAATGAGTATACAGGATTTGAGTACCTTTATTTGGTTGACAGGTTGAAAATGGGCAAGTAATACTCTGAATATTCTGGCTTGGTTTCCCATCTTAAAAAAAGAGGGTGTAATAAAGTGTGTGTAATACAGTAATTGTTTTACATTTATTATACTTGAATGATATTTTAAGGAATAGCAAAAATTCAGAGGGCCTAAGTCTGGCCATTCATCTGGCTGAAACTCTTCCATGCTTGAAATTTCACCCGTACGTGGTTTTTTTTTTGGGGGGGGGGGATCATATGGTACAGATGGTTCTCGAGTATTTATGTGGAGGAAAATATTGACAGATAGTAGTAAGCCACCATCATAAGCTATTATCTTTCTCTTATTTCTACTAATTCTGGCCAGCATGTTAATCAAGATGAAATAAGATAATTGATAGCATTTCAGATTTGATAAAATAGATGTTCTCTCTTCAACTTTTAGAATAATGAATTTCGATTAGGATTGTGGCAGAAAGTTCCATCTGGGGCAGGTGGCAGCTTGCAGAATTCTGGGGTTTTTTTTAAGATTTTATTTATTTATTTGATGGAGAGAGAGAGAGATCACAAGTAGGCAGAGAGGCAGAGAAAAAGGGGGAAGCAGGCTCCCCACTGAGCAGAGAGCCCGATGTGGGGCTCAATCCCAGGACTCTTGAGACTAGGACCTGAGCCGAAGGCAGAGGCTTAACCCACTGAGCCACCCAGGCGCCCTAGAATTCTGTTTTTAAGTAAAAGGTCAATGAAACCAGAATATGTTGCAAGTGAATAAATATTGTTGTACCATGGCCTATGGTTCTGAAAAGAATGCAGCTGTGTCTCTATGCAGTCACAGAGTCCTCTCCTCTGGTATTCATTTATGTGAAGAAAGGTTAAGTCTAGGAAATGAGCAATTAAAAAAAAGATTTATTTATTATTTGAGAGAGAAAGAGAGAGAAGAGGGAGAGGGAGAGAATCCTTAAGTAGAGTCCTTGCTGAGCAGGGAGCCCAACACAGGGCCCTGAGGATCAGGACCTGAGCTGAAATCAAGAGTCAGATGCTTAACCAAATGAGTCACCCAGGTGCTCTGGAAATGAACAATTTTGATACCAAAAGTAAATATATCAAAAAAGGACACTAGAATTAAGGTTGAAATCAGGCTAGAATATAGCATATTGGTTTCCAGGATTACAGATTTAACACAATGCATCTAATTTATCTTCCTCCCCAGACCCCACTAAAATGATACCAAAGGGGCTATCACTTTTGAAACTAGAAGCGACAGTAGTAATACTCAAATTTGGGAAGCAAAAAAGCAGTGGTGGAGTAGTGGTAACTGACTTAGTAGAGTCAGGAAAGCTGAAGTGCAAAGAGAAAATAAGGCAAGTTCATAAACCAAACACATTTTATACTCCAGAATCCGCAAGAAACTCTTGAGCTGGCTGCACCAGATAACCCTGGAACTAGAAGGTGGGGCTAAAAGAACAGGTTTGAAAGAAATCTCTAGAGCAGCAGTTAGAGCCCGAGGCCCCCTCCATACCCACACTCCATCTCACCGTGCAAAGGCCCTACCGTTATTCTATCAGAGACCCGCTCTACAGAGGGTAAAACATAGGGTCTAAGAACTGGGGCACAAGGCAGTTGAGGAAGTGGGTAAGAGTAAATGGAAAGCTACGGGATTGAGTGATCACACACAAACTGAATACAGACAGCCCCACCTCTTTTCTCCTTAACAGGGGGATGTAAGAAGCTAGAGCTTTAGCCTTCAGGCAGGAGGAGAAAAGATTTTCTGTTGTGTACCTGACCAGGCCAGAAGGAAAGACCTATAGATAATGACTTGAATTGCTCAACAAGCCCCACCCACAAGTTCAGAGCTGTCAATCAGCTTTCAGCCCCGCTACTGCAGGATTTCCAACCTCAGCACTACTGGCATTTTGAAAGCCTGAATAGGTCTTTACTGGGCAAGGATAACCTCTGCATTGCAGGATGCTTAACAGCAATCGAAGCAGCACCCCTGACCAAGTTCTGACATCCAAAAATGTCTCCAGACATTGTCCTATGTCCCCTGGGGTGGGGGGCAAAACTGGCTCCAGCTGAAAACCACTGCTCTATTCCTAGTCATGAGTACACCTCCAAACTTCCAAGATATCTGGAGAATAGTCTGTAATTTGGAATATAGATATCACAAAACAGAAAGAGCAACCTAAAAGAAAAAGACTAAACAAACAAACAAACAAAAAACCCTTCAAACTACCATGAATATCCTCAGAAAGCTATTATAACTATGAAACAAAAACAGAACTTTCAGAAAAGAAAAAAAAGGGCCCTTTAAAAAGAAACACCTTAAGAAATTTAAAACTCAATAGAAGGGCTAGAAGATAATGTTGAGGAAATAGCCCAGAAAGTAAAGCAAAAGAACAAAAGAAATGGAGTGGAAGAACACAAAAGAATCATCCAAGAAAATTTCCCAGAACTTAAATCAGGAGTTTCCCAAATTGAAAGGACCCACCAAATACTCGACAAAATAGATCATAGGCCCATGTCCACACATGCCACGGTGGAACCTAAAAAGCACTGTGGGCCAGATTTTCCATTTCTAGAAGTAGAAGGAAGGATGGTGTGCTGGGAGGGGAGGATCATATGGTTCACACAGAAAGATCGGGAAGCAGAATGGCTTCTAAGTTCTTTTTTTTTTTTTTTTTAAAGATTTTATTTATTTATTTGTCAGAGAGCAAGAGCGAGCACAGGCAGACAGAATGTCAGGCAGAGGCAGAGGGAGAAGCAGGTTCCCTGACAAGCAAGGAGCCCGATGTGGGACTCGATCCCAGGATGCTGGGATCATGACCTGAGCCGAAGGCAGCCGCTTAACCAACTGAGCCACCCAGGCGTCCCGGCTTCTAAGTTCTTAATGGCGATACTAAAAGCAAGAAGACAACGGAGCAACAACTTCAAAATCATGAAGGAAATCTCTAACTTTTAATTCTATATCCAGTCAGAAAAATCAATAATCACAAAGACATTTTCAGACATGGAAGAGCTCAATAAATTACTCGCAATGCATACTATCTGGAGAAGTTATTTTAAGATATGTTTGCCGAAACAAGAGACTAGATCAGCAGAAAGGATGTCAAGAGACAGCAAAGAGGAGACCCAACATAGGAGATGCATAAACGGAGCCCCCAGGAGTATAAGGGAGACCTCAGGCTGACAGCAGGAGAGGTTAACCAGTCCAAACTGTGAGCTGTCGAAAATTCCCACTGCCAATGATCCTCTAACCCCAAAACAAGGAGAAGTAGGTGTGCTGGGCCCAGATTCTTCTGTTTGGCTTTTTCTGACCAGGGGCTGTTAAGATTCCTGCTCTTCTCTGCCGCCTGGATTAGCAGAAGATGGTCATTTTGCTCCACAGCAGTTGGTATATTCCTGAGAGCTGGAGGCGGGCCTCAGGGGACTGAAAAGCAGGAGAATGCAGAGCAGCCCAAGCCCCCTGACCATATCCCTGCAGAACAGTAAACCAGCCCCCATACACAGCACTGGTGTCCGGTCTGTGAGGAGCCCTGTGTCGTGGGATTTACTTGGGACCTTGCCAACTGACTTCCCAGACAGGGTTCCTATACACTCTCAGGGTATCTGAAGCCAGACTGTGAACAAGAGGCTCTGTTCAGCTTTTCTTCTTCTGAGAAGCTTCATACAATACTGGAAATATTGCCCTTTCCTTACATACCTAAGTTTGTCCTCACTACTCAGTTTTTAAAGACTAAATAATATACTCTTTGGACATACATACCTAGGTGGTCAATCTATAAAGAAAACCAAAAGGAATGATTAATATAAAAGCCAGGATAGCAGTTGGGGGGGTGCTGTTTTCGGTATGGGCCATACAAAGGGCTTTTAAAGGTACTTAGAAATATTCCCTTTCATCACTTGGGTGATGGAGTCATGAGTTTTCATTTCACTACTTTTAATATACACACATACTTAATACAATCCTCCATACATCTATTTCATAGTTTAAAAAATGTTTTTAATGGCTTAGAGGTATATCTCTAAGATCTTGCTAATCAAAGGTCTTAATTTTGTTTACATATCTGTACAAATTATTTTAAGTGACTTGATATACATAAATAAAACCAATGTCTAGATCTCAAACATTAAGTTTATAATGTTATTAAGTTAATATGAATTATGTTCACTGTAACAGTATGAACTTCTTGTCCATATCACAGGTCTAGAAGCTTCATTGCTTTATAACAGATTACGCAACGTACCCCAAGAATACAGGAAAACCATGAAGAAAAAGAAACACCAATTAACAAAAGGAAAGAAGCAGATGGGGGAAATAAAGACCAAGAACAAATTCATATTTCATATATATATATTTATATACACACACAGTTGATATATAGTCAATCCTCATTATTTGTATTTATGAAGTCACTTACTAACATTTATTTGTAACCCAACATCAATACCCATACCCACTGCACTTTCACAGTCATTCACAAACACATGCCCAACAGTGAAATACCTGAGTTGCCTGATGTGGATGTTACCAGCTAAGGGTGAACAAGGTGACACTCAGCCTTCATGTTTTAGTCGTCAGACTGTAAGCAAGTGTCCTTTTTGCCATTTAGTGCATTTTTTACACTTTGTGCCTCTTGTTGGTCATTTCACTGTTTAAAATGGCCTTCAAATGTAATGCTGAAGGGCTGTCTAGCTAGCTAAGGGCAAGAAGGCTGTGATGCGCCTTAAGGAGAAAATACATGTGTGAGAGGAGCTTCATTCAAGAATGAATTACAGAGCTGTTAGTATTGATTCAATGTTAATCCATCAACAATATATATGAAATAAGGTATCTTCAAACAAAAATACATGTAAGACAGGTTATATATTGATTAGTTAAACAGGTGACCAACAGCTCTCAGGAGCATGACCCCGTATTGCCCCTAGGAGCAGTGGTTCAGCATTCATTTAGTGTTTGGGGCAACTTCATAGAACATAACTGTGGCAAATAATGAATATCACCTGTGTGTGTGCATGTGTGCATATGCATACACATAAACACGTGTGTATTTGAGTTATGTAATGTATATTTATAATATGTAGTATTATGTTACATTTAGAATATACACTCAATGAGTACCTGGTATATATTAGACCCATGGTAAGTATTTGGTGAATGATGGATCAAAAATAAACTAGGAATGAGCAAAGCCACTGATAAACTTATCATAGCACACAATTTTACACAAGTATATAAAACTGAAAAATTATGGTACGTCCAGCTATTTCTCTACCGATTTACTAAGTCTGTACTTTCCTACGATTTTCTATATAGTTCTGATGTGAGTTGAGGGAAATAAATGGTGACTGGGTGAAAAGGAAACAAATTACAAATACAATAATAACGACATTAGCAGTAAGAATGAAGTCTTAAGAACTACATTCTATAGACACATAAATATATTTAAAAATAATACTTAATAAAGGTAATAGTGGTCTTTTCCTCTTATTTCTCCATTGTTAGTCATTGCCATTAAAGAAGAGCTCAGATATATCATTCCATCAAGAAGTGCCTTCCTTGTCTTCCTGTAGTTTTCTGGCAGTGACAGGACAGGAATGTTGCTCTGACACTTGTTTTTCTCTTTAATACTTCTGGTGCCACCCCACCTCCAACACACACACTTATATATACACATACCAAGCTGGGTTACTTTAGGTACAGTGACTAAACCAAAGTAAAAAAGCTTGCCTAATCATACTGCTAAAGAAATACACGAGATGGAAAATTATTAAAACTGTTGCCTAAATGTTAACAATTAAAGACCTGAAACTTCGAAGAATTAAGCTCAGTATCATTCTGATTGTTCCTTGAAAATAGAAAGGGGAGGCTTATTTGAAAATCTGGCAGTGGCTCTCCAAAAAGCTAAAAGAACAAATCTAGCTCAACTGTCAAAGCTGAGTAATTCAAAGAGTTAAGACTAACATTTACTAACTCGGGACTTATACTGGCATAATTGGTACCTCTGCCAAACCTTGATAGTTCAGTGAAAAGTTTAGTAGACCTTTCTTTAGATTTTATGTAGCACACCATTCTGTGGTCTGAATCTATGCAGGATATATTCACCAGTTTTATGAGAGGACTGAGTGTAGAGTATACATAGCAATTTCTGCTAATCCAGAAGTTCCGGAAACTTGACTGATATGTGTGTGTGTGTGTGTGTGTGTGTATGTATGTGTGTGCGTGCATGTGTTTGAAGGGCTAGGGCCATAGTAGGATATGGACTCTAAGTCTTAGTTAGCTCATATATGATGGAGCGTGTATCAAGGAGACTTGCTAAGAGGAGAAAAAAATATTGGATATTGAAGCACTGACATTAAAAAATTCTATTGATATTTGCACATTTTATTCATTTACTTCATTTTCCCCCATGGAAGTAAGACCAGTAAAAATACAAATAAACAAAAGATTAATAAAGCAATTCTTGTCCTCAGGAAACACCTAATCTTAACAGATTACTGTTGGTACATATACATGATTTCAGTATAATGTATGGAATAAGGAATTAAAACAGTATAATACCAATAATTTATTATCTGTGGATAGGAAGGTGGTCAGAGGAAGCCTCTGAGACAGAAACACTTAGGAAGGCTTGGAAAGATAAATACATTTTTCGGGCCAACAAGGGAAAGGGGAAAATTCCAGAATTAGTAGGCGTGTGTGGAACAGCCTACAGCCAAGTCAAAACATGGTTTGTGCTGGATACTACAAGCTATTTGGTATTGCTGATTTGAAAAATCAGAGGGTGAGAAGTATCTAGAAAGAGAAAGGCAGTGGAGTGGAAGATGGGTTGAATAATGAATGGGAGCCAGTTAGGAAGTTACTACTTTAGCCTAAGCATGAGGTGATAAACACCTAAACCAATAGAGTACACGTAACAAAGATACTTAAAGTAAACTGACAATGTAGTGGGGTACCTGGTTGGTGCAGTTGATTGAGACACCAACTCTTGGTTTCGGCTCAGGTGCTGATCTTGGGTTGTGGGATTGAGCCCCGTGTCAGGCTGTGATCCGTTCAGAGTCTGCTTGGGACTCTGTCTCTCCCTCTGCCTCTGCCCCTTCCCCTGTGATCGCACGTGCACTCTCTCTCTCAAATCAATTGTTTAAAAACATTGACAGTGTAATGAATGACCAGCTTGGGGGGCAGCTGAAAGAATGACTTACAGACTTCTGGCAACAGTTACTGAGTAAATAATGATACCATCAAATGAGAGGGGTTACATGACAAAGAGCTAGTAGAAAACTGAGAAAGGAGACACTGATTCAAATCAAAATATGGATTTCCATGAACCATCCAGGAAGAGACCTACAGAGGACATTATACAGGAATATGAAGTTCAAGGAAGGGGTCAACATGTAGATGAAGACAACACCAACCACCATTGACAGCATACCATTTGCCAAACATGCTGCTAAGAACTTTACATGGATTCTCTCATTGTAATATACATCATTACCTATCGTAACAGCCAAAAAACAACCCCCCATTTTATAGATTAGGAAAACTGAGGCCAAGATGGGTTTTCTAGGGCCAGACAGTGAATGGCTGAGTCAGGACTGGAACCAACACATAAGGAACTCCAAGATCTAAGTTCTCAATCCCTGTACTCCATAAGGAGGCACCAGTGAACAGAAGGTTACTTAAGCCATTCATGTGAACGAGATTACTTAAGAGTACAGACCAAAAAGGACAGAAAACAGAGCCCCAGAAAACACAAACATATCCCATTTCTCCGAAAGGAACTGCTAGAAACATCCTCCTCAGAAGGACTGCAAGAAGCACAGAAAGAAAAAGTGCTAAAGGCAAGCTCTTAGAACATAGTAGGTTATAGAAATTGAGACACAAAACCAAGTGCTTAGCAGGGTCAGCCCTAGGCATGAACACATGGATTCTCCCCATTCCTCTCAAGGCAGGCACGAGAAAAGCCCAATTTTCATTTTTAAGTTAAGAGCTGCACATTCCCATTGTTATTTTCTACATGTGGGACTATTATGTCAGAAACTGACCCAAAGGAAATATTTCATAGAGAAACAACCTTTTGGAAACTTGCTCCTAACTTTCTACTAGTGTTTGTGAACCTAATCACTTATAACTAGTACTAAAATTAATTATCACAATTGTCAAATTCTGTATGCATACTCTAGTCTTTAAAAACTGAAACTAAAAATTATGGAAGGCTGGCAGTATGAGGTTACATTGTAAATTATATTTATAAAAGGAGGGTGCTCTGTTAATATGCCACTAGCACAGTTCTCCAAATGCTACATTATTCCTGTAATAGTATGTCTCCTGCCATTAGCTATTATTTGGGCCCAGAAGTTACTATCTTCGTTAACAGGTTGTTTTTTCACTGATACTTCTGTAGAGTACTGTTAATTTCTTCCCACTCAGAACCATGTTTTATGGATCTTCATAACAAGTTAGACCTAATTCTGAATTAAATAAAATTATCTCATTTAAGTTACATAAATTAGCGAAAGAAACCTCAAAGCCAGCAATATGCTCCTTTCTCTATTATTCATTTTAGTTGCAACAGGATTATGTAAAGTTTATATAGCAGCACAGAAACCAAAATGGATTTAGCTAACACTCTAAATTGGGGTTTCCCAAATTGGCATCTTATAGAGTCCTTAAGGAATAAAAGTTTCTCTGTCAAGTCTGGCAAAACACCATATAAAATACTTACCCCCTCATCCCCGCCCCATATTCAAATGTGAAGACACATCAGCAGCTAAGTCTTGAAGTCAGAAAACCAGCATCTCTCCTTCATCCTCAACTCCCATCACCCATGCTGCACCTATTAATCATGAGTGTTCCCTGAAAAGCATGCCGGACTGGTGATCTAAATTTTAATATTTATGATCGCACTACAAATTACAAAGTTGTAACTGCTGTGAGCCATTCAGATTTCCAACTTTTCTCTGAAACAAATATTCTCCCACCCCTACAGGGCATATAAATTGTTGTTTAAATTCTTACAGAGAGGGAGATAATCCAATTGTTTGCTTAGTAAAGGATGGAAAAGATTTAACTATGCAATTTAAATGTCTATTCATTAATACTCCCAAAAGTAATTTACTTTTTACAATTGTTAATATAAGCATATTCAGCAGGCAATAATGTAACCTCTGGTCTTTTAACCAAAAAACAGTTAACAAAAAGGCAAAGCACACAAAGGAAATAAGCATTTATACCTAATTACCCAGCTCAGTGCAGGGCAGCAGAAAATAGGTTTTGAATCATAATTGTAGTAATCAGTTTTTAGGTCTAAAGAAGGAGATGATCTGGAAAATAACTGCTTTAGGGGAAAAATAAGAAAAGAAGAGTATAAAATAAGTGGATATAAACTGTTCAGGCAAGACAGTAAAATCGAATATTCAGACATTTGGGGAATTTTTCAAGTTAGGTAAGAAAGCAAAGTCCCCGCATATTACAAAGAATATGCAAGTTAGTAAAGCTCATTTTTAACCAGTTTCCCAGAGATGGATCAACTGTGCTTTTCTAAGTACTTCCTTTTAATCAATAAGGCTCGTAAGAGAGCACAGGGGACAAGAGAAAAGGACTAGCATATTCCTCAACGCATATGAAACTGAGCCCCTGCGCTTTTCAGTCTTTCTCCTGATCTCAGTTGAAGGCCAACTCCACATTTCCTTCCAGTTGCTTAGCTAAAAGGTAAGGTGCCATTCTTGATCCATTTCTTTCACAGTCCAACTCCGATTCATAAGGTAATGCTCTTGGCTCTACTTTGCTGAGATCTTTATTTTCATTTGTTTCAAGAAAATCTGTAACCAACTGTTGGAACAGTTTTATGACAGCTGAATCAAAACTCCCATGAAATAATTCCAATATCTGATTCAAAGTCGGTATTGGCCTCAGCGGAATTGGCCTTTTTTCTTTCATATTGTGGCTTTCCTGGTGCTTAGTAAATATCTTGGACACTGTGGTCTTTATTAGAGTCTAGATCAAAGTCTTATATTTTAGCAGAGAGTCGCACTTGATCTCACTGGGCGACCTTAAAGGAGAACGGGGTGCGGTCAGAAGCTCCCAGGCCTGGGTCTCCTTCTGCCATGGGGTGGACGGCAGGGAAACAAGTACCAGCTGCTACCATGGCCTGGCCTTTGTTCTTGTTGCTGCTGTAGGCAGATCAGACGGCTGGGGCCTTCGTTGTGGCGGGGGGAACTGAAATGGCCAGGGCTTTGATGCTGCTGGCAGATCAGACCACCCACCAGGGCCCCAGGCTTTGCTGTTCTTGCTGTGGCTCTGGGCAGATCAGACTGCCCACTGGGCTCCAGGTGTGGGGTCCCACTAAGTCTCTGTTGAACTTTCCCTTGCCTGGGGAAAGGGGTTAGAGAAAGCAAGCTTTTTGTTTTCTATGCCCTTTGGTGGATCTGGGCACTAGGTCTCTCCTACACCCAGTCCAGAAGTAAATGGGAGGTAAAAAAGAGAAAATCCACTGAACTCTCCACATTGTCATTCTTCAAGTACTGCTACTCTACCTTCTTCCCATTTCTGAGCCGTTTTATTGATGTCAGTTAAAAAATTTCCAAGGTATTTATAGTTGTATTTATAGGGGTGGGGCAGGAATAAAGGAGTCTAAACCATCTTGTCCCAGAAATGGAAGTCAGTGCATTTTCTTTCTTTTTTTTTTTTAAAGATTTTATTTATTTGACAGAGAGAGAGAGATCACAAGGAGAGAGAGAGAGAGAGAGAGAGAGGAAGCAGGCTTCCTGCCTAGCAGAAAGCCCGATGTGGGACTTGATCCCAGGACCCTGAGATCATGACCTGAGCTAAAGACAGAGGCTTAACCCACTGAGCCACCCAGGCAGCCCCAGTCAGTGCATTTTCAACCTCTTCCGTTCTAGCTAGTATTCGGAGTCCATGCTATTCAAAATTCAGGGATGAGTTGCAGTTCCTTTAAGTCCAATACAGCCAGTTAAAAAGAGCAGCCATTAAACTTGTCAGGTCCATGCTATAGTTTCCAGGACTCCTGCCTCAGAATTTTAGTCTCAATCAAGTAACTGATGTTTCTCAACCTTCTGCGGTTTGAGGAATGCCGAGCTAGACAAGGAATACTAGAACAGGGGTATCTTGCTGTTGTCTCCACACACGTGTGCACACACATTCATACTTGCACATTTGCTCACTCTGGCAGTCTTCTGGAATCTAAAAGGAGATCTAAGATACCAGAGTCTCTTCGGTGTATTTTAGTTATGCTGTATTGGTTGGAAAATGGTGTTTTTAATAATCTCATTATTTGATCCTACCTACTATAGAAAGTGAGGAAAGGTAGGGGGCACAGTAATTCACATAAATAAGGTGATGCACAATTGAAGATCAGCTCTTAATAAAGGATCTGTTAGGTGACTAAACTAGTACTTTGAGAGCAGGGATTTACTTATCCACCTTGTTTCTTAGTGTATAGTACTATGGGTGCCATTATGCTAGTGGAGACACAAATGCTTTCTGGATGAACAAATGGACTCAAATCCATTTTAGGATGCACAAACAAGACCCATTAGCATAATTATAATTTATTTCATCTAAATTATAGTTAATAGCTTTCTAGCTCTTTAATCTCGGAGATTTTCACTTCTCCAGCAGAAATAAAACTTTAACTTGGCAGTGCCAATTACTAAAAGGCAGGCAAAAGTTATAAAATCATACGACATGTTAATTTTTAAATAATTCTTCAAAAATACATTCTTTTGTTTTACTAGAAATGTGTGCAAGTTCAAAATCCTTCTAATGCTATCATAATTAAAACTCAAAAACCAGACTTTTTTACTTCTAACATGTAGTAACATCTGTTCTTAAGCACTTTGTTTTAATGATTTGAAACAGGCCTTGTAAACTTGAGGCATTTTACAAAAGCAGTATTTTGTAATGGCACAGACCCAAACATAGCTCCTAAAATTTAGAAAGCTTTGCAACCTAAAAGTTTATAAAATCAGCTGTGATAATGATTAGCTCAAAATCAATTGAAGCTTTTTGTTTACTTCAATGTTTAAACAGTTTACTAAAACAAATTTTACTTTGTATAATCTGATAAGATTAAATATGAGCCTCAATCACAATAACAGTTTACCACAAGATGTAACCAAATGGAAATAAACTACTTCTTTTATTCATATGATCACTTTTTTGATGAAATTACAAATAAATAAGCTCAATTAAGAGTTAGAAGACAGGGGCGCCTGGGTGGCTCAGTGGGTTAGGCCGCTGCCTTCGGCTCAGGTCATGATCTCGGAGTCCTGGGATCGAGCTCCGCATTGGGCTCTCTGCTCAGCAGGGGGCCTGCTTCCTCCTCTCTCTCTCTGCCTGCCTCTCTGCTTGCTTGTGATCTCTCTGTCAAATAAATAAATAAAATCTTTAAAAAAAAAAAGAGTTAGAAGACAAAGAAACTCCATGGCTCCTAATTAATGCTGGACTGAAGACTAAATTTTAAGCACAGGCTTAAATCATAAGCCTTAAAGCATAATATGAGATGATAAAATTAGAAACATTCTATACCCAATGACTAATCATATACCCATTAAAAATCAATATATATGTAATTACCATTTACTGTCCTTTAACCAAATCCTTTATTTCATAGTGGCCATTAAAGAAAAAAAAGAGGAATGAAGCATGCAGAATATCTAGCACAGATACAAAACAGATGGGTTGAGATCACATAAAAGAACATATGAATTTTTTAGTAGCTCCACCCAGTGACCACTGAAATTTCAAAAGGGAAAAAATTATTCTACTAGCCCAGAATCCTTACACGTGAAAACTACGTAACGAACTTACAACTTCCTTTTGGCATGCCCAAGCAACCTACAGGTCCAAAAACACCAGCTGCAAATATTCCTTAAGTATGAAAAGTCGCTTTAAGAGAAGACACTTTAACTCTTGATAGACTTTTTCCTCTTTGAATCAAAGCCAGCACAGCATAAACAGAGCATGGGCTTCAGAATTCCAAAGACTTGGGGCTGAATCCTGGATCTGCCCCTTACTAGGATGACATTTGGTCGGTCATTCAGCCTCTCTGGGTCCGCTTTATTTAAACTGTGAAAAAGAGATAACAGCTACTTCAAAGAATTCTGAGGAGATAAGAGAAGGCATCTAGGCCCGTGTCTGACAGGCACAAGAGGGGACTTCTTCAGGGGGTCATCTGTTACCGGACAAGGATCTCTTTACTCCTCCTTCCCTACAAAATACGAGACATCTTCCATACTACTAAGGTGCCATTTCACTATCAAAACCAAGAATCAGGAAAGAATCAGGGAGAGTTCTGTCCCTATTCATAGTGAAACAGGCAAGCAGGACCATCCTTCCTACTGAAGAACAAAATAAAATCCAAATGCAAACACACACCTTTTCTCGAAAGTATAAATATTTTATAAGGTACTTAAATTTTGCCAGTTGAAGACCTAGGAGAACATGAGAACCCACAGCAGTAAGCTCAGCTGCACACAGCTTCTTTTGCCTACAGGGTAATTCTCTACTCCTCAGAGGGAGCTGCTTCAAAAAGATGGCCTCATAGGAATGGGAAAGTAAAGAGAAGCCTTGCAATTTAATTGAGAAACCAACCCCCACTTTATTCTGGTTTCTTTTGAAGAGCTACGCCTATGGTAGAGGTGAACCAAAAGCAAACCTAGCCCTGCATGAACTTGGGAGTATGGTTCCTTCTTATCTAGTAGCTCACAGAATCTCAAACCTTAAAGTTGGATTAGGGCATTCCTGGTCATGAACTCTCCTCCACAATCCTAGCAAGGCAAACCCTCTCTTGAGAAAGATCCTGCCATCTTAGTATGAGCAAGAATCAGAATAAGGGACCAAAGAAAAAGACCAAAGCATGAGATATTGGGGAAAAATATATAATAGCCAAAATTTAAAACTCAAAGTGTGGATTTCTGGGAGCTGAAATTAAGAATTAGTAAAGGGGAATACAAATCAGAAGAAATGATCTGGACTACATCATGAAGAAAAACAAGAAGAAAACAAAGAACGAGGTAGGAGACTCGGATGAAATAATGAGAAGATTTCATGTATGTTAATTGGGGTCCCGGCAGGAAAGAAGACAATGAGGTCAAGGCGATATCTGAGGAAATAGTGAAGAACGTTTTTATAGAATATTTTCACAGAATATGGGACGCCTGGGTGGCTCAGTTGGTTAAGCAGCTGCCTTCGGCTCAGGTCATGATCCCAGCGTCCTGGGATCGAGTCCCACATCGGGCTCCTTGCTTGGCGGGGAGCCTGCTTCTCCCTCTGCCTCTGCCTGTCATTCTGTCTGCCTGTGCTCGCTCGCTCTCCTCTCTCTCTGACAAATAAATAAAAAAAATCTTAAAAAAAAAAAGAATATTTTCACAGAATAAATTCAGACAGGTCTAGTAACAAATTCAAGACTCCCAGTTAATCACAGAATAAACAAAATCTATACCCAGACACACCAAAGGAAAACAAAGACAAAGAGAAAATAACCAGAGGTTAAAAAAAAAAAGATTATCTTTAAAAAAGTGACAGTTTGACAGCTGAAAAGAGAATCCAGAAGACAATGGAACAATTCAATGAGATGAAATAAACTGTCATCCAAACAATTTTATACCCAGAGACTTCAATCATGAAAGCAAAGGTGAACACAAACTGAAAGAGGGTGTCATAGCAGATCCACACTAAGCCAGTTTCTGGGAGGGAAAATTACCCCTGATAGAAGATCAGAGATGCAAAGAATGAAGAGCAAAATAGACATAAATATATGGGTAAATCTAAATATGGACTGCGTAAAAACAATGTTCTGTTGGTGTGCAAATATAGAGAATTAAAATGTATGACATGAAATCAAGAAGGAATAAAGTTCAAATTTCCTAAGATCCTTGTGCTGGGTGAGATAAGGGTTATAAGACTCCCCAGTATTACACTCCATAAGTGCATGATACACGTTATTTTAAGGGTTACCACTGAAAGAATGGAAACAATGTCTGAATTCCAAACTAATTGGGGGAGGGAATGGAGTGACACAAAAATACCCATGTAAGAAAAAAAAAAAATCAAAGAGAACAGGCATGACAAGCAAAAATACAAAATACATTTAAACTCAAGTATACTACCTATAAACATAAGGAAATCATAAAGTATATTAAGAGGGGATAAGTCTATAGGAAAAAAGAGTAACGTTCAGGAATCGGGAATACTAAGGGTAGTCACGGTAAGCCTCATTAAAAAGGTAGCCTCGGGGCGCCTGGGTGGCTCAGTGGGTTAAGCCTCTGCCTTCGGCTCAGGTCATGATCTCAGGGTCCTGGGATCGAGTCCCGCATCAGCCTCTCTGCTTGGCAGGGAGCCTGCTTTCTCCTCTCTCTCTCTGCCTGCCTGTCTACCTACTTGTGCTCTCTCTGTCAAATAAATAAATAAAATCTTTAAAAAAAAAAAAAAAAAGGTAGCCTCTGAGCAAAAGACTCCTTCCTTCTCTAGAGCCAGCCTAAAGGCACATACCTTCTTCAGCCACAGCTCTGGGCCTGCCATTGTGGGGACCATTATTCTCAGTGTCTTTTGTTTCCTGCCCATGTCTGTCACCTTTAATTTTGTTGCTTTAACTTTTTCTACTCCTAGTACTTTGGCAATTCTTACAAAGATTCATTGTTTCTGAAGGCATGTCACAGAGTGGAGAAATCTTACACTTTCCAAATTAAGTAAGTCAAAATCTCCACAAGTAAGTATTCCTTAAGCAAAAAGCCTAACAAACTGTGACTGATTCTGGTCTACTTTCCCTGTCGACCACTTTTATCCCATTTAGTACACATAGATCAGCCACCATTGTACAGCTTAATAAATCCTTCCCTCTCCCTGAAATGCAAAATGAATTCAGAGAAGATTCTGTGCAGCAAACAACTAGAAGTTTTAGCCGATTGTGTTGCACTTGGTTGGCGCCCTTCTTTAGGGCTCTGAGAATCAGGCCGGAGCACAAGGACACCAGGGTCATGAAACTCCCAATCCACCTACTAGCTGTGACCTGGCTGCTGATGCACAATTCTCTACCAGTGAACTGAGGAAGTGGAAGAGCCAGAGACTGAGCTCACTCTGGGCTAAAACAAGCCAGTTGAGAGCTGGCCTTTGGCACGGACTCTCTTCCCATTCTGCGTCCCCTCTCCTCACCTGGTGCCGGCCAATGGCCGGCTCTTCCTCCGTGCTGGCTGCTGGTAATCACTGACAACATAAGCAGACAGGCTGGGTGGTGAGGGCCTGTCCCTTAGAGAGGCCAGAAGGAAAGGTGTTAGTGGCAGGTGCTGTAGGAGGAGTTCAGAGAGGACTCTGTTGGTCAGTCTCTCCCCGCTGCCAAGGGAAGATGGGCACTCAAAGGCTGAACCGGACTGGAGATCAGGATCCAGAGGACTCAGAGCAGGGGCAGATCTGAAGAGGACAAATGTGATCCAAGAACTGAGAAACTTCAAATCCATGGAACTATCTGGAACTAATCCTGTATAAGATGTCTAACACAATAGCTGAGGTCATAGGTTCACTCGGTTTCCTCCTGTGCCCTGAAAATGATCAAATACTTTGTGGCTGAAGAGTAAAATAAGTGAGAAGCTGACAGAAGAGTGCTGGTGTCAGGAAAAATATGACAAACGAAAGGTCTGAAATCATGCCGTTTGAATAGTATCTAAAATATAAGTTTTCAGAAGAGCTTTTTATCCGAAATATTTAGTCATACTACTAAATTTTAGCAAAAAGAAGAAATCCATATTTCTGACCTTGACTCAACTCTCCCAACTCAAAGAACAGCTTGAGAAGCAAATGCAAAGTTATGCTGACCTTGCCTTCTTTATTGGGAAGAAAAATGAGAATCCAATTATGTTGCCTAGAAAGACATATTTATACTGCTTAGCATTAAATGCTCCAAACAAAAGGCTAATACTGAAGTAAAAGGTGAAAAATGCAAACCAAGAACCAAGACTTTGAAACAGTACATCTGGTATGCAACTCATTGCAGGGCTGTAGGCAATTGAGGTTTCCTCCAACATCTTTCACAGAGCCAGCTACAACAGAGAAGAAATGAGTTCCACTGCACGGTTCTATTTTATTTTGGCTGTAACACTATTAGTAAATAACACTGAAAGCACTGAATAACAAAGACTATCAGTTGGGGGGGAAAAATCACAGAACACAATTCCTACTAGGGAACACATCAGAAAAGCCATTACCATTCAATTTGTTAGAAAATTCTGGTATTTCCACAGTACACAAATGCAGTTACTGTCTTTAATGAGATTGTAGTTTGTCCCTTTCATGTAATAGACTGGATTTTTGAGCCTGTTTTACACCTCTGATTTACCACAAATACTTTGCTGATCCATAATACAAACATTCCAGAGTACTATACATCTGCTGCTTTCATTCTTGGACAGATAAAATGGGCCTCAATACCAGCTGAGGAAATGACATTAGGGCTAGATAGCTCATCTACAGGTCATACACTATTGATCAAGACTAAGCATTCTTTTTGAAAGAGATCACTCAGCTTAAACCTTAACTCTAGTTGGTAAAATGTATTCAGGTGATCAGAAAATAAAGATGGTTGTACTGACCGGTGGAATGAGCAAAGGCTGCTATTTCCACCACTGCCCAGGATGCTCTTGGCCTTTGCCATAACGTTGCTTTTCACAGAACCGAGACAAGCATGGATGGCAACAGATTGCTTACTGGTTTAGAGGAGTACTTGAATCAAATATACAGTGCTTTGTGTTTTCCAATCTTAGTAAAGCATTACATGAATTCAACTACCAACCATCGTGCACAATGCTAAAGTTATCAGAGCAAATCTGTTTTTATTGCTTTCTCTAAAAATCTTGGAGAGATTCCGCCCCTAAATTAGGAAGTCACTGCTAAGAGAATAGTCTCAGTAATGTGCTCTTGAAAAAGTGAAGTTCTGTACTTCTGTCTTTGCCTAGAGTAGAACTGATCAGCAACAGAGCATATTTGAAAACCATCATGCTAACCCATCTGGTTCTTCCCTAAATTTCAGTGAGCCTTCTTTATGGCCTGTTACAGCCTTCTGGTCCTGTCAAAGCTCCTGCTCTTGAGGAGGCAGTTTCCTTAGAGCGTTTGCAAAACCAGTTCAGCCTTCTTCCTGCTCCTACCTTTGACTCCTCATACAGAAAACATCTTGGTTTACTCTCAGCCTCAGCCATGCTACTCTCCTTATCATCAGAAACCTCATTACAGGGGCACCTTCAACCCTCATCACTTAATGAGTCACAATCTACTTCTGCTTATGCTGACTCGAGTTACTGAGATGTTTTGAAGGGGGTGGTATTAACAAGAATATCAAAGTCAGGGGAAACCAGTAGAGAGGACTGCCAGGGAAACAAGAACGCATGTGGAATGAGGAATGATCTGGAAGGCCTCTTTTAAAGAAGACTATATTGGCTGGTATATTACTGTAAAAATGATAAAAGCGACGTGTGTAAAAGAAAACTTAAAATGCTAGAAGCCATTGTTTTAAAGATTTGGTATTTTTGAAAGCCTGATTTTAGGACTTCTACAGAAAAAAAAAACTATCCCAATACTTCTAGGAAAATACAAAAACAAAAAAATTACAAATGGTTTAACTGTATGGTACAGAAAAGTGATCAAGGAATTAAGTTGGCTTAGTGGAACCATCTGGGCTGGGAAATACTTTCTCAACAAAAAAATTCATTAATATTGGTTTAATTCTGATTAAAATATTTATATTTACATCCAAGTAGTGAAAAGCTTCCATATGTCAAATATCCTGCACTTACCAAGATTACCCATTCACATGTCACATTTCCCACAGTCTTCCAATAAGAGCAGTAAGAACGATAAAATTATTAGTGATATGGGGCACCTGGGTGGCTCAGTGGGTTAAAGCCTCTGCCTTCGGCTCAGGTCATGATCTCAGGGTCCTGGGATCGAGCCCCGCATCGGGCTCTCTGCTCAGTGGAGAGCCTGCTTCCTCCTCTCTCTCTCTCTGCCTGCCTCTCTGCCTACATGTGATCTCTGTCTGTCAAATAAATAAATAAAATCTTTAAAAAAATTATTAGTGATAGCTACTGTATTAGGATATATTAGAATAGAGTATTAATATTATAAGGTATTGAGCACAATATGCTAGTCATCTCTCTAAGACTTGCTGGTATTAACTCAAGTTCTCATAAGTACTCTAGGATAGGCAGTGTCTTTATTCCACTTTACAGAGGAGGAAAACTGAGGTACAGAGAAGCTTAGCCTAGCCCCAGAACTAGCAACTGGTTCAACCAGAATTCAAATCCAGAAATTCCAGATCCAGAGCCCATGCTTTTCTTAATCACAAGGTTATCCCTGCCTCACACCTGTATCAGACATATGCCCAAGGTCCCCTGCTGAAGTTTTCCAATCCTTATTCCATTTATAGAGGCAAAAACTCGCCTGTTGTATTTATCAGGAAAATCTGCAGACTTCAGTTGCCTTGTATGTTTTATTTATATTCTGTAGTACTTTGGATTTTCTTTTTAAAAAGTATATAGTAAGTATTCACTTACAATATGAAAAAAAATACTGTATTTTGTAGAAAGCATCTCCATGTTCAAAGTTTATTTGAAAAACAATTTTCAAACTTACAAAAAAGTGAAATTAATACTGCATATTGACTTAAGTTTCCTTTCTGCTGTATAATTAATTAAGTGGCACTAAAAACATCTTTAGTTGGTTAGAAGGTGATGCAGAACTAGAATATTAATAATATTTCTTCTAGAGTAATTCTATAAGTACATGGCAACGACAATTCTACCAAATGCTCTGTAGGCAAATAAACTAACAGAGTCACACTCCCATGAATCCAGCACTAGAGCAAAAGTCAAGAAATATGGGTGTCCAGTTCTGGCTTCGCAAGTGATGGGTTATTTTTGTGTTACAGTCACTCCGTGCCTATTTCCTGGATTTTCATAGACAGCGTTAGAGGTAGGTAACTACTCCCATTCTGCCAAGATCTAAATTTGGACTTAGAAAAAAAAATCCAAAAGGCACTAGGTTTCCTCAATAGGTTTTTCCATCAATCCTGTCCCTTTTTCATCAACCACCACAGGACAATCATCATCTGTGACTGGAGAGAAGAATGTGTGCGTTCTAGTTCTAAAATTCATCACCAACTATTAGTCCAACTCTCTGGTCGTCCCTCGAAAAGGGGAATTAGACCGGTCCTTATTCTCTTTTTGTAGGGACAAGTCACTTCATTTACCCAAAGACTGAAGATTAATGACCAGGAATAAGAGGGAGAATCTGCTCATGAGACACAGCACCTCCAGGCTGGAAGAAAGATTCATTTCTGACAGAATCTGGAAGAGATTCCAGCCTCATTGCCAAATAGACATTGTAGGCAAGGGCGAAACCTATAGTTCTAACTTCAGACTGCCAGAAAGACCAAAGCCCAGAATGGAGAGGGTATGCCAATACATAGGAGGTCTAACTTGGCACTTCTTTTGCTTGAAATACTCATTACCTTAAAAGAATGCTGTGACAGTAGAATACCTGTGCCTAACAAAACCGACGATTCAATAAGGTACTTGCTCATTTCAAGTCTGACCAATCAGCTCAAACTACAACATCTACCAAAGGATTTAGTTAACTAAGATCTAAAATACTAGGCTCTGAAGAAGTCATTTAACCATTCTATACCATGAGCTTCTCTCCCTTACCATAACATCTAAGTAGGATCATGGTACCTTTAGAATTTAGCAGAAAATTATCCTGGTATAAAGTGCTGTAAAATACAACCAAGTTAAATCACAACAAAGCCTTGCTTACCAAAAGGCTAACAATACATCTTAGACACAGTTATACTATATTGTGAATGCAACTCAAGGCACTAAACTGTAGAGTTAAAAGGGTGCAAATGGCAAATTTCATGTTATATACAATTTATTATAATTTTTAATAATTTTAAAAATGGGAAGGAATAAAAATATATCTTAGAATGCAATTTATTTTCATGAGGCATGAGTATATATTTTTAAAAAATCAACCAGTACATGTTTTAAGTGAAATAAATACATTATGACACTTGAGTTTTAAAAGACCAACTTTTTCATTAATAGCAGTAATCAACATCAATCACATAATGGCAGAAACAAAAACAAAACAAAAAAACCTCCCAAGGATGAGAAAGTAAATGCCTATAATTACAGGTGGATTTAACTTCTACATGTTATGCTTCTGTAAACTTAGTTATATGTGAATTACATTTAATTAGACTGGAGGGAAAAACTGATAAAACTCAGCTTCAGAAGCTGATTTCTCCACAGTGAGAGATTTCTTCCTATAAAGTAAGTGAGTGCCTAACAAATTACCTAGAATTCTAGCTTCTGTACAGAGTTTTGGTAAAGTGAGGCTCCTCTAGAAAAAACGTCAGATGTAGAGATGATCCCAGGTGTCACTTGATCCAGTCCTTCATTTTGTAGATGAGGACTCTAGGTCAAAAAATGCAAAGACAAGCATCACTTCCTACACACCCTCAAGACACATAGTCATGAACACACAGACACATGAGGTCTGGTGACCTAGGACCTGAACTCTGAAACTCAAAGTGCAACAGTCTTCATTCTCCTCATCCTGTTCTCCATTTCTCTTCCTTCCAATCACCATGGCTCAAGAATGCCAAATAAAGGTTTTAATTCCTATGAAACACTTGGTTACTCATTTTTAAAAAGATTTATTTGAGAGAGAGAGAGAAAGAGAAAGAATGAGCAGGGGGAGGGGGGAAACAGAGAAGCCGGCTCCTCACTGAGCAGAGGGTCCAATGCGGGGCTTGATCCCAGGACCCTGGGATCATGACCCGAGCCAAAGGCAGACTCTTTGAGCTGACTTAAGCCACCCAGGCACCCCGGTTACTCATTTTTTTTAAAAAGATTTTATTTATTTATTTGACAGACAGAGATCACAAGCAGGCAGAGAGGCAGGCAGAGAGAGAAGAGGAAGCAGGCTCCTTCCTGAGCAGAGAGCCCGATGCAGGGCTCGATCCCAGGACCCTGAGATCATGACCTGAGCCGAAGGCAGCGGCTTAAAGGCGCCCCCGGTTACTCATTTTTAAAAAAAACACTTAATTTGAGAGAGAGACTGCACACAAGTGTGCAAGTAGGGGGAGGAGCAGAGGGAGAGAATCTCAAGCAGACTCCCTGCTCAGTGCAGAGCCTGCTGCGGGTCTCCATTTCATGACCCTGAGATCATGACCTGATCCAAAATCAAGAGTTGGACACTTAGCCAACGGAGTCACCCAGGTGCCCCAGTTACTCATTTTTAAACGATTTTTATCCCTATCACATTTCCTAAGGTATGTTTTGAGGTTCACTATTCTTACAAATTGCTCTACGACTCAAAGGTTCTAAGAGCAAAGTACATTAAGAAGACATTCAAGAACACTCCTATTTTTTTAAGATCTCAGTGCATATTAGCAAATTTAAGGCTCTGAAAGGTCCCATGGAAAAGAGACTTGTTAAATTTCTTTAAAAGTAGAATTTCCTAAACTTCTGAGCATACTATACTTAGAAAAAAAGATGGAAACAATGTTCTTCAAACATATTTTGGGGGGCACCTGGGTGGCTCAGTCGGCTAAGCATCTGCCTTTGGCTCAGGTCATGATCCCAGGGTCTTGGGATCAACCCCAGCATTGGGCTCCCTGCTCAGCAGGGAGTCTGCTTCTCCTTCTTCCTCTCCTCCTGGCTTGTACATGCTCGCTCGCTCACTCACTCTCAAATAAATAAAATCTTTAAAAAAATGAAATATATTTTGGGAGATGCTATCCTACAGTTTCATTCAAGATCTGGAGTATTCACATATCTGTAGAATTGAATTCAACTCCGAACACATCAAATAAAGTGTCCACAAAAAAACACAGCTAATCAACTAACTATATGTTTCACTGTTAGGGGAAGGAAATATATTAGAGTGTATAAAGATAATAGACACTTTATAGTAAAAGAGTGAATTCTGACAAATCAGATTTAAAATTTGACAGAGTTTAAGGTCATGTAAACATAAAAAAGCAAAACAGATTCTGATGTGAAACATGTTAATACATAGACTCAAAGAATTTTCAAAGAGGACTGTGACATAGGTAGACTAAACACACACCACTCCTCCAGAGAACAAATATTCTTAAGACTGGTGTTCTCCCCATGGCTTTGGAGAGCAGTCTTTCTGTTGAAGGTTATATAGATTTGGTGGTAACCTGAAGTGATCATATAGGTTTTCTGATAACCTGAGGGGAGAATTTGGGAAACTGAAGCTAAACAATCAGGACAGCATTTTGTTAACTCTAGTACCAGGCATGAGCTTTTGGGAATTTGATATAAAATATAATGATATACACCTTATGTACTTTGAAATGGTCTATCTACTGGCACTAACAACAATGGCAAACTATGGAACGTCAGTTTATGTTTCCAAATTTTTATTTCACACTAAATGGCAGGGACAATTAAAAAACAAATTCCTTCCTGTCCTAATTAAGTTGGTCTGTCTAAACAGTATGCCTCTTGCCTGAGGAAGACAAGCTCTCATGCTGTATGGGAGAGTCCTTGTTCTAATGAGGAGGGGTTTACATTTACTCACGGGCCCACGTGACCACAGCCAGAGTACTTGAGCCAAATACTTGAGAAGGATTAAGGCAGTTTCTTTTCCTGGGCATGTTTTAGTTTAAATCACCTTATGCTGCATTCACATTTAAGATACCCTCTGTAACCATAAACCAGATTCTGCCTTATTACCAGTGACTAGACTTTTCCTTGATGGGAAAAAACAAAACAAAAATCACCGCTCTTACACACCTACCTGCAGACCTCTTTCAGAGCATCTATCCATGCTAAACTTCATCCAGAAGATGAAGAGAAGCCGGAAGGGACTGAGTCACATGACAACGGGGGCACACTGCATCCCAAAGTACATACTCTGGGCAGCATTAGCACGTGTGCTCGGCCTCTCCACGTGTCTCTACTGTCGCAGGCCATGCTTGAGACCCAGTGACCCATCCCCAGTGGAATGGACTGAAGTCGCTGACTACATGAAACAAAAGGAGAATGATTCAAATGCCCAAGCAAGTCTATGAAAATAGGAGTCAAATGATATTTGGTTCTAATTCTTCATTTAATTTCACATTTTCAACTTCTACTTTAAAATCTGGAAACCCTAGGCCATACTCAAATGTTTATTACAAGTACAGCTGCTCTATTTATTCTTTAAAACTATACTGCCTATGTTAAGAACTTCCCAAGTAAATCACCAAATAATTGAAAGAATTACTGAACTTCTGCACTCAAAGATTATTTGATTTTTTAAAAAAGATTTTATTATTTGATAGAGACACAGCAAAAAAGGGGAATACAAGCAGAGGGAGCGGGAGAGGGAGAAACAGGCTCCCCACTGAGCAGAGAGCCTGATATGGGGCTTGATCCCAGGACCCTGGGATCATGACCTGAGCTGAAGGCTAACGCTTAACGACTAAGCCACCCAGGTGCCCCTCGAAGATAATTTTAAATATCAAAGAGGAAATAAATAAAATGACCTTACCTTACAGAATTTAAAAATCATAGTTCACTGTTTTTCATTTATAGGTAAATTGCAGAGTAGCTCTTAAGGGGGTCCAATAAGATGTTGTAGAGGGAAATAAATTTGGAAGCAACAGGAAAAAATGCAGAATTATTGTTGTGGTGACTAGAGCTAGTGTCATTTGTTAGAGTAAGCATCAATCTGTCATCACACGAAATAAATTAGAAATTTTTTTTTAGAAAGTGCTACAAGAGTATGTGGTTTCATTTATGATTACTCAGCAAGAAAGCAATTATTCAGTTAACAGGACCAAGAATACGAAGGAGGACTTCCTGTCCTAAAATCATTCATTAACATTCAGGTTAATATAAGGAGATTCAATATCAGATCTCTTGAAACCTAAAGAGAAATATCTGGTGAATTCAAGGCTTGTGGGTATTTTCACAATGCAACTTGCTTTTAATTCTGGGAGCTACCATTCCTTGAATTTTCTCAAATAATGAGCGGTTTCATACTGGTAGAGCATTAAAAAAATACACAAGTTGCTTTACTGAGTCCCAAGAATGACATTTTTTTTAAGTAGGTTCTACACCCAAATTGGGGCCCAAACCCATGACTATACTGATAGAGCCAGCCAGGCGCCCCCAAGAATGACATCTTGTATAAACTAACAGTAAGGCATCACACTCTGCTTGCAAAACTTTATGGTTAGTTTTAGATGGTGGTTTTGTCCTTTGCTTTGCCGTTTTCAGACTTCCTTGCTCATTCACCCCTGATTTAATAGGTTTATTAATAATATCCTAAGTAAGCTCTATACAATTTCGGAAACTTGTCCTACTTCCTCAGGTCTAACACAGTGCTAGAGCTATTTCACTTCACTTGCACAAAACTACCTGAGAGAGATCAAAGCACTTTCTGTCCTTTCTCAACACTCCTGAACAGTGAAGAAGACAGTATTACTCTATTTTAAGGATAAAAATGGAAGTGCAGGAAGTGCAAAGATGGCTCCGGCAATAGCCTCATCTCTCGCCTTGGGTGCTGCCTACAGAAGCATGTTCGGTCTGTAAAAGCTCATCGAGCACCACACGCTTACGGTCTGTGTATTTTTCTGTAGTTTATGCTATACTTCAGTAAAAAGTTCAAAAAAGGAAAAAAAAACTAAAGACCCAAATTCTGAAATGTCTAGTGACTTGAACATCAGTGGCAGAGGCTGCCCCAGATGCAAGCCATGCAAAGCTTGGCTTCGGTGTTCCACATTCAACTACCATGTTGCTTTCCCTGTTAATCATTTCTTTCCACTCAATCTTCCGATCATTAGCAATAAAATACTCTGCCTCATCAGAATATGCCTGGAACATCACACTTAGAAAACCTTTCCACATGCTCAGCACGGAGTCTGCTTGGGTTTCTATCTCCCCTCTCCCTCTGCCCCTCTCCCGCCCCCGTACGTTTTCTCATGCTAGCTCTCAAATAAATAAGGCTTAAAAAAAAAAAAAAACAACTCTTTCTTCATGTCAATTTAATCTTATATGCATGCAGTAATATGGATTCCTCCAACACCCAAACTTCATCCTAGCTAGGTGATCCAAATGCATTTCACCTATTGATAACCATGCTTTAGTAGTCTGACTGCAACCCTTACAGTTATGGCATTGCATACAATTACGTTTTTTTTTTTAAAGATTTATTTATTTATTTATTTGACACAGAGAGATCACAAGTAGGCAGAGAGGCAGGCAGAGAGAGAGAGAGAGGAAAGCAGGCTCCCTGCTGAGCAGAGAGCCTGATGCGGGACTCGATCCCAGAACCCTGAGATCATGACCTGAGCCGAGGCAGCGGCTTAACCCACTGAGCCACCCAGGCACCCCTACAATTACGTTTTTAACCATAAAGTGTCTCATTATCTATATTGTTTGAGTCCATCCTTATACTTTAGAAATGTTAATGATTAAAATGTGGAAGAGAAAAGAATCTTACTCCATTCCCCTATAGCTCTTAGATTATCTGAAATGATGGGGAAAGGTCAGTAGAATAACTTTGCAGAAACAAAATTTGGTTACATAGATATTTCACATATATTTATTTTTCTCCTCTCATCTCTCAATACCATCTAGACACATATAACATGTACCTATACTAACCACAATCATCTTAAAAAGATGAGATTCTGGGGCGCCTGGGTGGCTCAGTGGGTTAAGCCGCTGCCTTCGGCTCAGGTCATGATCTCAGGGTCCTGGGATCGAGTCCCGCATCGGGCTCTCTGCTCAGCAGGGAGCCTGCTTCCCTCTCTCTCTCTCTCTCTGCCTGCCTCTCCATCTACTTGTGATCTCTCTGTCAAATAAATAAATAAAATCTTAAAAAAAAAGATGAGATTCTCAGCTGCCCCCAATGCCTTTGCACTAACTTTTGAAAACTGTTTCCTTTGCCTAGAATACCCTTCCCCTTGTCCAATCCCTCTCCACTAATCCTTCAAGATTTAGCTTCAGTATCTAAGAATTGTTTTTATTCCCCTCTGAGCAAGAAAAGATCTCTTTCCCCTTAGTGCTCACAAAGCACAGGACTTCAGTACAGCAACAGGAAGAACAGTAAAGAGTCACAAAATTCAATGATAAAAAAATTAAAGTAGGGGCGCCTGGGTGGCTCAGTGGGTTAAGCCGCTGCCTTCGGCTCAGGTCATGATCTCAGGGTCCTGGGATCGAGCCCCGCATCGGGCTCTCTGCTCAGCAGGGAGCCTGCTTCCTCCTCTCTCTCTGCCTGCCTCTCTGCCTGCTTGTGATCTCTGTCAAATAAATAAATAAAATCTTAAAAAAAAAATTAAAGTATGTTGTGGAGTCTTAAAGCTAGCTCCATTCAGAAGCTGGAGTATTCCCCCATTTCTCACTCCCGAAGCAGGGTGAGCTCCCTCTCTCTGTTTTGTCATAGCATCCCTTTGGCCTCCCTTCACGGCACTCACAAGTGAGTTTTAAACAATTACTTGTAGAATTATTATTTAACACTGGTCTCCCTCTGTAGACTAGTAAGTTTCATGAAAAAAAAAAAAAAAAAGGGCACCTTCCAGGTTTTCAAGGCGTTATCTCCAGGGCTCAGAAGAACTTGAGACATAGTAACAGCTCACTACATTTTGTTGAATGAATGTTCCTAAGAAGCTACATACCATTTCGGTTCATTTGCTATGCCATTTTTGCTCACTTGATAGACAGGTTTACTGCTTTAAAAATAATATTCTGACTTAGCATGCCCCAGTTGCTTCACATATGCAACTTATCTTTACAGGCACTGTGAAATAATCACAATAACTATGAACAAATTAAGAAAGTAAAATAATTCAATTTGTTATTTACATGTTTACTTCCCCTATAGAGTTCCCAAGTGGCAGGGACTGTTGGTACAATTACAGCAAGATAGCTGACCAGGGGTGCCTGCGTGGCTCAGTGGGTTAAGCCTCTGCCTTTGGCTTGGGTCATTATCTCAGGGTCTTGGGATTGACCCTCGCGTCGGGCTCTCTGGCTCAGCGGGGAGCCCGCTTCCCCCTCTCTCTCTGCCTACTTGCGATTTCTCTCCGTGTCAAATAAATAAGTAAAATCTAAATAAATAAAATCTTTAAAAGAAATATATCCCCCCCCCCAGAAAAAAGGTAGCTGACCAATTCAGAGGAGAGAGTCAAATCTCCTTAGGCTCCCAGCTTTACCATTTGAGAGCTTGGTAACCCTGGACAAGGGACTTAAAACTCTCTGAGTCTCTGTTTACATACAGCTGTAGGGAGGATAATACTATCTACCCTCCTGAGATTGTTGTATTTTTTACACAGTTTTACTGAGGTATATTTGAGGTATATTGAGGTACAGTGAAAGTTGTATATACTTAAGGCATACAATATGATTTGATATATACATTGTGAAATGATTACCAGAATCAAGTTACCAATTAACATGCCATCAACTCACACATTTACCATCTTTTTGTGGTGAGAACATTTATGATCTACTATCTCAGCAAATTTCAATCACATAATGTAGTGACTGTATTCAATGACATAATGTAGTAACTATAGTCACCATGCTGCACGTTAGCTCTCCAGAACTTATTCTTCTGCACAACTGAAACTTTGTACACTTTGAGCAATATCTCCCCATTTCTCCTACCACTCTAGCCCCTATCAACCACCGTTACACTCTCTGCTAGGAGTTAGACTATTTTAGACTCCACATAGAAGATCATGTAGTGTTTGTCTTTCTGTGTCTAGCTTACTTCACATAGCATGATGTCCTCCAGATTCATCCATATTGTCACAAACAGCAGGTTTTCCTTCTTTAAGGCTGAACAATAATAGTATGCTGTGTTTGCACATACATGCATATCCCATTTTCTTTATCCATTCATCCACTAACATTTTGATGGTTTCTAGATCTTAGCTGTAATGAATAATGTTGCAATGAACAAGGGGGTGCAGACTTTCTTTGATACCGATTTCATTTCTTTTGGATATACACCAAGAAGCAGAACTGCTAGGTCATATGGTAGTTCCGTTATTTGAGCATCCTCCATACTGTTCTCCAAAATGGCTTTATCCATTTATATTCCCACGAACAGTGTATAAGAATTCCTTTTTCTCCACATCCTTGCCAACACTTGTGTTTTTGAGAACAACCACATTTTGATTTGCATTTCTCTGATGAGTTGTGGTGCTATGAACATCCTTCTTAGAACTGCTTTTGCTGCATCCTTGAGGTTTTAGTATGTTGTGTTTGCACACAGTTCCTGAGACTGATTAGACTGCCTCTAGGATTACAGTTGAGTAGGGATGAAGCCAGGTCTTGTGGTTGTTGGGTTCACGTTGACAGGCCTATTACCAGGGCTGCAGTCAAGTGCAGCTTCCACCACCCCCCTGAACATCCTCCTACTGGGTTGCTGGGCTGCTTGGGTGGAGCAGGAGGTGGGGCTGGAAAGACACCTTCCAGGTTTCGGTATAGCATAGCAGGACTGTAGCCAGGTCACAAGACGGCTTCAGGGATTACAGTCAGATCTGAGGTTGATGGGCCTATTACTGGAGGTACCCTAAGGGCATGGTTTCTACCAGGTCCTTAGGTGGGCAGGACTGCCATGGGAACAGGTAGAATGGGGCTGGACTTGGGTCATGGGCCTGCAGTTGGGTTCAAGGGTCAGCAGGCCAGTTACCAGGAACAGGGAAAGAGGTGGCTCCTCCTAGGTACCTTGATGGAAGGGGCTGGTGGCAGGACTGTAGACAAGTAAGGCTATTGCCAAATGCACAAGAAAATGCGGCTGCTTCTGGTCTGCAACCAGGACCACAGTTAGTGGGCCTAAACAGATCTACCTTCTCAAAGTGGCCCCCTCCAGTCTTGGGCTCCACCGAGGTTTTGCAATCTCCTACCTGGATACCAAAACTCTTATAGAGGCACTTTTGTTCATGCACAGTTGCCAAATATTCTGTTAGGGGGGGATTGGGGGATATGGGCTGGGGAATCTCTATCTTGCATCTAACTAGGCAATTTAATAGAATAGATTGTTGTGAGGATTAAATGAATATATGTAAAATGTTTATGAAATAGTCACAATGGTAATTACTCAAAAACTGTTATTTACTAGTATTAAGCACTACTGTCTAATATAACGGCTGACAACTGGTGCTCAAATATCTATTATTTGATGAATCTTCAAAACATAGGAGAATTTGAAAATGTGAAATCTTAGAAATGAGATTCTAGTGCCCAGGTACTACTTATCCTCTTCTTTTTATGTTAATTCTTTTCATTTTTTTTTCTTTTTAAAGGACTACCTTGAAGAGAGCTAATCAGGGAAAACAGAGGTCACAACACTACAACACTCCAAGTAGCATAAAACATTATTCTTTATTAAAACTTGTCTTTCAAGACTCTCAGTCTAGGACACTGCCAAAAGTAAAGTTTACGGAACTTAAAAGTCTTAACTTTGGATCAACTGAGGATATTTACATAACGGTCAATAATTAGCATATATATAATATATATTATATATAATAATCAGCAAATATATACGTATGTATTTGCTAAGTACCAAATAAAACAGCCACAAAAGAATTTAGTTTTCATTTATAGGGGAAAATTACATACATCCAAAGGTCCTCATTATTGATTGTCCTTATAAGCATCTAGTTGCAAGTTCACTTTCTACTTACCCATGGAACCTGTCCCCATGGACAAGAACCAAGACCCTGGGTAAACTGCATCACCTGGTGGCTGACATCAAAACAGCTGGCACAACAGCTCTTCTGCTTTAATAGAAACCATCTATTTTTTCTTGACCATTTACCCATCACTGATTAACTTTTCTTGGAAATTATGTCCACATATTTCTTTGTTCACACTTTTCCTGTCTTTGCCAAGTGTTCCTGTCCTTAGGAAAAAGTACTCCTTGCTAGTCCTAATTTCTCCCAATTTAGGACTTAAAAAGCAGATGTACACCAAGCTGCCCATTGGTGCTTAGAATACACCTATATGAAGGTAGGGAAAAGATTTTCTTGAAAATTTGTCTTAAGAACTAATGGCAGTCTCTAACAAATTCAAAGTGACTTTACTACACTTGATCTTAGCCAAAAGGCCGAGAAGCGATTCAAAGTGACTTTAAAGCTGGTTACTCTTGTTAGGTGGTAGCAAAATACTTGATAACGTCACATGCCCAATCAGACTGTAATTTAGGGAACTTGAGGAAGATTTCAGGACATGAGTATATGATGGCTTTTTCTTGCAGCTTTTGAGTCCAGTCCCAGGAGAGGCCAAATCAAACTAGAGCTAGACATTCTATGCCTGCAGCCTTCAATCTAGATTGACTGAGAGTCACATAATTTGAAGCTTTGCAGGGCTGTAAATATCACAGCCTCTGTACCTCAGATTGAGGTGATTATAAGTAGTAACTCACAAGTGGCTGTCTTAGCAGGAGATAAGACCACAGCCCCAAGCTGTTTTAAGAGTTCTTTTCAGGACAAGGAAGAAAACCAGCCAGCAAAAAAAAAAAAAAAAAAAAAAAAAAATCAGATTAAGGATGTAGCCTACCCCAAGGCAGCTGGCTATTAATTTAAGAGCTAAAAGAAAAGAGCTGAGCACAGAGGACAGTGAGCAGAAGAATTTAAGCTAGATGTGGCTTCTACTCCATGGAGCTTACAGAAAGCAAAATATCAAACACCCATAAGTTCTTGAGGGAATGTCATAGAAACTGTAAGACTGCTCTGTAGCAAGTATTAAGTCTCCAAAAATATTTCATGGCCCCAAATCCTCACCAAGAGATCATTTATTAGTTGTGAAAGCTGTGCTTTCCCCCAAGAAAAAGTATGCTCTTGAGATGGGGCCATGGAGAAGAATGGACAATAAAGAATCTCTAGAGAACAGTTAGGGGCCTGCTCCAGGGCAAAGGAAACCCCCCTGTATTATTCGGACTATTCCAGTTGCTGCTTTGACCCTGATATTTAGCTAACCACACTTACCTTGCCTCTAGGGATGGAGTGCCACTTGGCCTCTGCCACACCAGGATCCAATTACCCACCCTGGATTTAGGTTTGAGAATCCAATGGCAGCAGTTCCCACTATAATTTCTGACCTATAGGGAGGAGCAATCAAAGAGTGCCTCGGATGCTGGGACTCCCCTCACAAATTTATTTCCCAGGCAAAGGAAATCCCTCTGGAGAAGAGAGCCAGGGACCGTCATATAGGCCATTCAGGGAGCTTTCTCAGCTGGCAGGGCAGGAAGTCTTTGCTCTTCCTGCCCAGTAGGGTTTGGCCACTGCTATCTTTCCCAATCTCCCCTCTTTTGTGTATGGGAACTTTTACTATAGTTATCAACTATTTTTTTTTCCTATCTATGTAACAATGGGGGCATGGCAGTTTTGTGAAACATCAGACAAGACATAACTAGACCTAATGGGGTAGACTGCACATCACCAAGAAATGGACTTGGGAAAATGGACACAATGACTAGGTAATACTTTGGAGGTAGTTCCATTGAGGACAGGGGGAGCATGTTCTTTGTATGGGAAAAAGATTCAATAAGGATCAGGGTAGTTAATGCGGTATACTACAGTAAAGAGTGCTAACTACCCCCCAATATCCATTCTCCCCTTTTTTTTTCTTGATACCAGAAGCCCAAAATTTTGGGGTTGCAATGTGCTCCAGTAAAAATACATGCCCCAGCTTTCTGGTATATAAGGGGGCCATGTGATATAGTTTGGCCAATAATCTAAAAACAGACTTCACTGGATGTGCTTTATAAGAAAGTTCTTTAAAGAGGTCTTATACATCTAGCAGGCACCATTTTGCTCTTTCCTATCTTCCAGCCTGCCTAGAACACGGATGGGATGACTTGGGAATAACGCTATAACCATGAACATAGGCTAAAATGGCAGGGAAGAAGGCTAGAAGGCACCTGGGTCCCTAATGGTATCCTGGAGACCCTGTACCAGCCTTGGAATGCTGAATTTTGGAATTGTCATGAGTAAAAAAATTAACTCAAATTTAAGGCCACCATTATGTTTTCTATCTCACGTAGTAAAATTAAATTCCTTAACCGGTACACATAGCATCCTTTAACTTACTGAGCATTCAATAAAAAATCTACAAAGAAACTATCAGGTACCTTAGATTTAGCTAGCATGACTGCTACCTATTTGCCATCCATAGGTTGCCCCCATGTCCACTTCAGACGTAGTTCAATCAGGGGCATTCTCCCCCAGTAAGCTGGAAGTAGGCCTACAAAACTATTTCAACTACAACAAGTCTCAACAGTTAAAATTCATCTAACTGACCTGGCACCCAGTATAGAACCCATTTTCCATTTGTATCAATTTCAGTTTCTCGGAGCTCAAGAATTCTGATGACAAAATTATAGACCGTGTAATGGAAAAAATGTGTCAAGAGTTCTACCTACCAAGGAATGCAGAAAAAATTAATATAATCTGAATTCTACAACTCTGAACCAGTCACATTTTCTCAAAAAACTGGTTCCTTCATTTGTGAGATGGGAAAAAAATATAGGAAAATCTACTTACCTCATAGGGTTGACATGAAGATCATACAGAAAGTGAGTGCAAAAAAACAGTAACAATAAAACTTTGAACCTGAAATTACTATGAACACATAAATCATTATAAAATGTTATTCTTTACAACTAGCATACTTTCCTATTAGGGATACTCAACATTTTTTTTAAATTTTTTTATTTTTTCAGCATAACAGTATTCATTATTTTTGCACCACACCCAGTGCTCCATGCAATCTGTGCCCTCTACAATACCCACCACCTGGTGCCCCCAACCTCCCACCCCCCATCCCTTCAAAATTCTCAGATCGTTTTTCAGAGTCCATAGTCTCTCATGGTTCACCTCCCCTTCCAATTTCCCTCAACTCCCTTCTCCTCTCCATCTCCCCTTGTCCTCCATGCTATTTGTTATGCTCCACAAATAAGTGAAACCATGTGATAATTGACTCTCTCTGCTTGACTTATTTCACTCAGCATAATCTCTTCCAGTCCCGTCCATGTTGCTACAAAACTTGGGGATTCATCCTTTCTTTCTTTTTTTTTTTTTTTTTTTTTTTACAGCTTTATAAACATATATTTTTATCCCCAGGGGTACAGGTCTGCGAATCGCCAGGTTGACACACTTCACAACACTCACCATAGCACATACCCTCCCCAATATCCATAACCCCACCCCCTCCCCCAACCCCCTCCCCCCATCAACCCTCAGTTTGTTTTGTGAGATTAAGAGTCACTTATGGTTTGTCTCCCTCCCAATCCCATCTTGTTTCATTTACTCTTCTCCTACCCCCTCAACCCCCCCATGTTGCATCTCCTCTCCCTCATATCAGGGAGATCATATGATAGTTGTCTTTCTCCGATTGACTTATTTCGCTAAGCATGATACCCTCTAGTTCCATCCACGTCGTCGCAAATGGCAAGATTTCATTTCTTTTGATGGCTGCATAGTATTCCATTGTGTATATATACCACCTCTTCTTTATCCATTCGTCTGTAGATGGACATCTAGGTTCTTTCCATAGTTTGGCTATTGTAGACATTGCTGCTATAAACATTCGGGTGCATGTGCCCCTTCGGATCACTATGTTTGTATCTTTAGGGTAAATACCCAGCAGTGCAATTGCAGGGTCATAGGGTAGTTCTATTTTCAACATTTTGAGGAACCTCCATGCTGTTTTCCAGAGTGGTTGCACCAGCTTGCATTCCCACCAACAGTGTAGGAGGGTTCCCCTTTCTCCGCATCCTCGCCAGCATCTGTCATTTCCAGACTTGTTAATTTTAGCCATTCTGACTGGTGTGAGGTGATATCTCATGGTGGTTTTGATTTGTATTTCCCTGATGCCGAGTGATATGGAGCACTTTTTCATGTGTCTGTTGGCCATCTGGATGTCTTCTTTGCAGAAATGTCTGTTCATGTCCTCTGCCCATTTCTTGATTGGATTATTTGTTCTTTGGGTGTTGAGTTTGCTAAGTTCTTTATAGATTTTGGACACTAGCCCTTTATCTGATATGTCATTTGCAAATATCTTCTCCCATTCTGTCAGTTGTCTTTTGGTTTTGTTCACTGTTTCCTTTGCTGTGCAAAAGCTTTTGATCTTGATGAAATCCCAAAAGTTCATTTTTGCCCTTGCTTCCCTTGCCTTTGGTGATGTTCCTAGGAAGATGTTGCTGCGGCTGACGTCGAAGAGGTTGCTGCCTGTGTTCTCCTCGAGGATTTTGATGGATTCCTTTCTCACATTGAGATCCTTCATCCATTTTGAGTCTATTTTCGTGTGTGGTGTAAGGAAATGATCCAATTTCATTTTTCTGCATGTGGCTGTCCAATTTTCCCAACACCATTTATTGAAGAGGCTGTCTTTGTTCCATTGGACATTCTTTCCTGCTTTGTCGAAGATGAGTTGACCATAGAGTTGAGGGTCCATTTCTGGGCTCTCTATTCTGTTCCATTGATCTATGTGTCTGTTTTTGTGCCAGTACCATGCTGTCTTGATGATGACAGCTTTGTAATAGAGCTTGAAGTCCAGAATTGTGATGCCACCATCTTTGGCTTTCTTTTTCAATATTCCTTTGGCTATTCGAGGTCTTTTCTGGTTCCATATAAATTTTAGGATTATTTGTTCCATTTCTTTGAAAAAAATGGATGTTACTTTGATAGGAATTGCATTAAATGTGTAGATTGCTTTAGGTAGCATAGACATTTTCACAATATTTATTCTTCCAATCCAGGAGCATGGAACATTTTTCCATTTCTTTGTGTCTTCCTCAATTTCTTTCATGAGTACTTTATAGTTTTCTGAGTATAGATTCTTAGTCTCTTTGGTTAGGTTTATTCCTAGGTATCTTATAGTTTTGGGTGCAATTGTAAATGGGATGGACTCCTTAATTTCTCTTTCTTCTGTCTTGTTGTTGGTGTAGAGAAATGCAACTGATTTCTGTGCATTGATTTTATATCCTGACACTTTACTGAATTCCTGTCCAAGTTCTAGCAGTTTTGGAGTGGAGTCTTTTGGGTTTTCCACATAGAGTATCATATCATCTGCGAAGAGTGATAGTTTGACTTCTTCTTTGCCGATTTGGATGCCTTTAATTTCCTTTTGTTGTCTGATTGCTGAGGCTAGGACTTCTAGTACTATGTTGAATAGCAGTGGTGATAACGGACATCCCTGCCATGTTCCTGACCTTAGCGGAAAAGCTTTCAGTTTTTCTCCATTGAGAATGATATTTGCGGTGGGTTTGTCATAGATGGCTTTGATAATATTGAGGTATGTGCCGTCTATCCCTACACTTTGAAGAGTTTTGATCAGGAAGGGATGCTGTACTTTGTCAAATGCTTTTTCAGCATCTATGGAGAGTATCATGTGGTTCTTGTTCTTTCTTTTATTAATGTGTTGTATCACATTGATTGATTTGCGGATGTTGAACCAGCCTTGCAGCCCTGGAATAAATCCCACTTGGTCGTGGTGAATAATCCTTTTAATGTACTGTTGAATCCTATTGGCTAGTATTTTGGCGAGAATTTTTGCATCTGTGTTCATCAAGGATATTGGTCTGTAGTTCTCTTTTTTGTTGGGATCCTTGTCTGGTTTTGGGATCAAGGTGATGCTGGCCTCATAAAATGAGTTTGGAAGTTTTCCTTCTATTTCTATTTTTTGGAACAGTTTCAGGAGAATAGGAATTAGTTCTTCTTTAAATGTTTGGTAGAATTCCCCCGGGAAGCCGTCTGGCCCTGGGCTTTTGTTTGTTTGGAGATTTTTGATGACTGTTTCAATCTCCTTACTGGTTATGGGTCTGTTCAGGCTTTCTATTTCTTCCTGGTTCAGTTGTGGTAGTTTATATGTCTCTAGGAATGCATCCATTTCTTCCAGATTGTCAAATTTGTTGGCGTAGAGTTGCTCATAGTATGTTCTTATAATTGTCTGTATTTCTTTGGTGTTCGTTGTGATCTCTCCTCTTTCATTCATGATTTTATTTATTTGGGTCCTTTCTCTTTTCTTTTTGATAAGTCTGGCCAGGGGTTTATCAATCTTATTAATTCTTTCAAAGAACCAGCTCCTAGTTTCGTTGATTTGTTCTATTGTTTTTTTGGTTTCTATTTCATTGATTTCTGCTCTGATCTTTATGATTTCTCTTCTCCTGCTGGGTTTAGGGTTTCTTTCTTGTTCTTTCTCCAGCTCCTTTAGGTGTAGGGTTAGGTTGTGTACCTGAGATCTTTCTTGTTTCTTGAGAAAGGCTTGTACCGCTATATATTTTCCTCTCAGGACTGCCTTTGTTGTGTCCCACAAATTCTGAACCGTTGTGTTTTCATTATCATTTGTTTCCATAAATTTTTTCAGTTCTTTAATTTCCTGGTTGACCCATTCATTCTTTAGAAGGATGGTGTTTATTCTCCATGTATTTGGGTTCTTTTCAAATTTCCTCTTGTGATTGAGTTCTAGCTTTAGAGCATTGTGGTCTGAAAATATGCAGGGAATGATCCCAATCTTTTGATACCGGTTGAGACTTGATTTAGGACCAAGAATGTGATCTATTCTGGAGAATGTTCCATGTGCACTAGAGAAGAATGTGTATTCTGTTGCTTTGGGATGAAATGTTCTGAATATATCTGTGATGTCCATCTGGTCCAGTGTGTCATTTAAGGCCTTGATTTCCTTGTTGATCTTTTGCTTGGATGATCTGTCCATTTCAGTGAGGGGAGTGTTAAAATCCCCTACTATTATTGTATTCTTGTCGATGTGTTTCTTTGATTTTGTTATTAATTGGTTTATATAGTTGGCTGCTCCCACGTTAGGGGCATAGATATTTAAAATTGTTAGATCTTCTTGTTGGACAGTTCCTTTGAGTATGATATAGTGTCCTTCCTCATCTCTTATTATAGTCTTTGGCTTAAAATCTAATTGATCTGATATAAGGATTGCCACTCCTGCTTTCTTCTGATGTCCATTAACATGGTAAATTCTTTTCCATCCCCTCACTTTAAACCTGGAGGTGTCTTCGGGTTTAAGATGAGTTTCTTGTAGGCAACATATAGATGGTTTTTGTTTTTTTATCCATTCTGATACCCTGTGTCTTTTGATTGGGGCATTTAGCCCATTAACATTCAGGGTAAGTATTGAGAGATATGAATTTAGTGCCATTGTATTGCCTGTAAGGTGACTGTTATTGTATATTGTCTCTGTTTCTTTCTGATCTACTACTTTTAGGGTCTCTCTTTGCTTAGAGGACCCCTTTCAATATTTCCTGTAGAGCTGGTTTGGTATTTGCAAATTCTTTCAGTTTTTGTTTGTCCTGGAGCTTTTAATCTCTCCTTCTATTTTCAATGATAGCCTAGCTGGATATAGTATTCTTGGCTGCATGTTTTTCTCATTTAGTACTCTGAATATATCATGCCAGCTCTTTCTGGCCTGCCAGGTCTCTGTAGATAAGTCTGCTGCCAATTTAATATTTTTACCATTGTACGTTACAGACTTCTTTTCCCGGGCTGCTTTCAGGATTTTCTCTTTGTCACTAAGACTTGTCAATTTTACTATTAGGTGACGGGGTGTGGACCTATTCTTATTGATTTTGAGGGGGGTTCTCTGAACCTCTTGGATTTTGATGCTTGTTCCCTTTGCCATATTGGGGAAATTCTCTCCAATAATTCTCTCCAATATACCTTCTGCTCCCCTCTCTGTTTCCTCTTCTTCTGGAATCCCAATTATTCTAATGTTGTTTCGTCTTATGGTGTCACTTATCTCTCGAATTCTCCCCTCGTGGTCCAGTAGCTGTTTGTCCCTCTTTTGCTCAGCTTCTTTATTCTCTGTCATTTGGTCTTCTATATTGCTAATTCTTTCTTCTGCCTCATTTATCCTAGCAGTGAGAGCCTCCACTTTTGATTGCACCTCATTAATAGCTTTTTTGATTTCAACTTGGTTAGATTTTAGTTCTTTTATTTCTCCAGAAAGGCTTTTTATATCTCCTGAGAGGGTTGCTTTAGTATCTTCCATGCCTTTTTCAAGCCTGGCTAGAACCTTGAGAATCATCATTCTGAACTCTATATCTGACATATTACCAATGTCTGTATTGATTAGGTCCCTAGCCTTTGGTACTGCCTCTTGTTCTTTTTTTTGTTGTGAATTTTTCCGCCTTGTCATTTTGTCCAGATAAGAGTTTATGAAGGAGCAAGTAAAATACTAAAAGGGTGGCAACAACCCCAGGAAAATATGCTTTAGCCAAATCAGAAGAGATCCCAAATTGTGAGGGGGGAGAAAGGGGATAAAAAGGGGTTCAGATAGAACGAAAAAAAAAAAAAAGAAACTTGCAGAAAGTGGTTGATTTTCTGTTTCTGGAATTGCTGTTCTTCTTCTCTTCAATCTCCCGTTGGATTTGTAGGTGTTTGCAATCTTTAGATAAGCTATTTAGCTGATCTCCCGCTACCCGAAGTAGTCTCAGCCTGCTACTTCTCCGCCATCTTGACTCCTCAGGGATACTCAACATTTAAAATTCATTTCAAGAACAGGGTTATATGGTCTTGTGTGGTAGTACAGACAATTCAAAGAGTTCATTCTGATTTTACACTGAAGAAATAATCGACTGGGGTGGGGGAAGCACAGAAAGATCAAGGGTCTCTTCCAATTGTCATAGTGTCTTTCTGATATGAGGAATTTGAGAAGCAGGGCAGAGGGAGGAGGTCGTGGGGGGGGGGCAGAAAAGGGAGGAAAAAAATGAAACAAGATGGGACCAGGGAGGGAGAGAAACCATAAGAGACCCTTAATCTCATGAAACAAACTGAGGGCTGCCGGAGGGGAGAGGGTGGGAAGGATAAGGTGCCTGGGGGATGCACAGTGGGGAGGGTATGTGCTATGGTGAGTGCTGTGAATTGTGTAAGACTGATGATTCACAGACCTGTACCCCTGAAGCAAATAAGCATAATGTTATGTTCATAAAATCAAAAGAGAATTTTAAAAAAAAAAGCGATCAAGGGTCTGTTCTAATCATCTTTATAGTCTTAATTCCACAATGCAGAAATAATACTACCACTCATGAAAGAATTCAGTTTTTACCCTATTGGGTTAATCTTAAAACCAGAAAAAATTAATTTCATTATGCAAGTGGGAGGGCTAGTTTATCACGTGTTGGTTTTGTTTCATTTTTAACTTAAAGGGGAGAAATCTCTTCAGCTCTACAGACTAAAGTTCACAATAAATATAAAAATAACTAGGCAAATGTAATTAAATAAACAAATACTTGGTTGCCAACCAAATATGGTAACTTGCTGCTATTATCATAGTGAATTACCAACAAACCAACTTCAGTAAAAGCAGTGAAGTAACCCCTGAGATACAAGTCTTAATACCCAGGGTAACATGTAATTGAAGTTTCAATGTTTGGAGAAGCTTTAGTAATTAAAAAATAAATGTACCCATTACTATCTGAAATGGTCTTTAAAACACGGGTTACATACATATTGCCAGCTGAAGTTCACTGAAGTTTTCCAAAGCTTACTTCAATTTCCCTTTCAACATTTTAAAACCATTTAAAACTACTTGGAAAGTCTAGAAACTTACAGAAGCTTGGAAACCTAACACTTGAAAAAGGAAACAGTAACAATATGAGACAAGTTACAGAGACATCTTTAAGGTCAAGCTTGCTCAGATCACTTCTGAAGTACCTTACACACTGAATAGAACCTAGATCCCAGCTACAGAAAATAAAAGGCATCTATGCAGAGAAGCACTATATTCTACAAGTGCTATACAAATTACTGTGTCCAGATGTTAAAGGACCTTAGTTCTAAAATATGAACAAGGAGGGCGCCTGGGTGGCTCAGTGGGCTAAGCCGCTGCCTTCGGCTCAGGTCATGATCTCAGGGTCCTGGGATCGAGTCCCGCATCGGGTTCTCTGCTCGGCAGAGATCCTGCTTCCCTCTCTCTCTCTCTGCCTGCCTCTCCATCTACTTGTGATCTCTCTCTGTCCAATAAATAAATAAAATCTTAAAAAAAAAAAAGAAAATATGAACAAGGACATGCAAGCAGAGTTAAGAAGTTTCCAGTCAAAAGTCAAAACATTCTGGTTAGATGAGAAAAGCTTCTTTCCAAAACATAGCTACCTGCTAGAGACAAAAGCCCTAGTTAGACCTTATTGTCTAGACCATCCTCTTACTTGGCTAATGCAGATGGAAAAGCCCCAGTAACTTTCTTTCTTTTTTTTTTTTTAAGATTTTTATTTATTTATTTGACAGAGAGAGATCACAAGTAGGCAGAGAGGCAGGCAGAGAGAGAGGAGGAAGCAGGCTCCCCCGCTGAGCAGAGAGCCGGATGTGAGCCCCAGTAACTTTCTAAAAGCCACTGTACATCACAGGTATACTGTAGCATAACTTTGACTCTGGGCATGTACACCCACAATCAGGAGACATATGCTAGAAGCTGTGATATTAACAGCTTTCTCCCTTGCTATTACTATCCACAGTGGGCACCATCTGGAATGATTTAGAGAATCACACAAGCAAAAACAGAAGATTTAAGATGCATTGCATATTTTCCTGTACAAAGTTATCTACATACTGCTACCTAATAAACTCCACTACAGCTTGCCAGACCGGAAGTAGCACCTTCTGAGGAAAATGGTGAAGAAATAAAATTTGTAGCAAAACACAAAACTGAAGTACTGCCTAATCTTCAAGATCACCCACCACATGGAAGAGAAATTAGAGTAATATGCTAAGTGTTTAGGTCCCCCTAGAATTCCCATGTTTGAAACCTAATCCCAACAGGATGATTTTGAGGTGGAATCTTTGGGATAGGATTGGTTTATGAGGGTGGAGCCCTCATGAATGGAATTAGTGCCCTTATAAAGGAGATCTCTCCTTGCCTCCCTCATCCCACCCCCACCCCATGGGTCCTGTTGAGGACACAGTGAGAATATAGTCACAGCACACAGGTCCCCACTAGACTCCCAATCTGCCAGCACCTTGATCCTGGACTTCCCAGCCTCCAAAGCTGTGAGAAATAAATGGTTGTTGAAACTACCTAGTTTGTTGTACTGTTATTATAGCAGCCTGAAAAGTCTATGACAGAAGGCAAATTCTTCAATGCAAGTACATCCCAAACCAGTTTCTAAGTTTTCACTTCTGGCTTCTGACCAGGATATATTCATTTTTTTCCCCTAGGCTAACTGAGTCCATCTTTTTTTTTTTTTCCACAAGTGTCAAATTCTAATCAAATACTCTAATGTTTCTGAAGATTATCTGCTACCTAAGCAAATAAAACCATGTATAGGCTACATCTGTGCATTAGAAGATAAATGCTCATGAGTATACTAGACATGTCCTAGACAGACATACAGTGAAAAGGTCAAAACTTAATGTATTAAATGGAAGAATTATCTTCGAGTCAAAAGAAGCAGGAAGAGGGGCGCCTGGGTGGCTCAGTGGGTTAAGCCGCTGCCTTCGGCTCAGGTCATGATCTCGGGGTCCTGGGATCGAGCCCCGCATAGGGCTCTCTGCTCGGCGGGGAGCCTGCTTCCTCCTCTCTCTGCCTGCCTCTCTGCCTGCTTGTGATCTCTCTGTCAGGTAAATAAATAAAATCTTAAAAAAAAAAAAGCAGGAAGAATACAGAGTGTGTAGGTACAAGGGAGTGGTTGAGATCAGAACCATATTACCCTTTTCATTTTAAGGCATCAGGCAACAGCAATCTCAGCAAATACTGAATTAAAAGCCTAACACCACTCTTTTTGAGACTTACACAAAGCAGTGATAGCTTTCTAATTAGTTTAAGCCGGGTCTCTGAAGGCACCGAAAACAAAAATCCTATCTATTGAAACTATCAATCCATTACAAACATCACTTTTCTTCAGCTAATTCCAGGTAAAGAAATGTAACTCTAAAAGGAAAACCCCAAAGCAGTAACAACATCAATCTATAGCCACATTTTTCTGAGAACTGTCAATAATTCTCACATTCACAGAAAATATCACAACCTTCAATGTCTCCTTTATTTCACTTTCCCCTCCTGGAATGGAAAGATAAAACAAAGCTCTTACACAAGGATTCCAATTTAGCCATCTGCCAATAGATCATCAAGCCATCTGAAATTTTAGACTACAGAAGCCACAGGTAGCTCCAGATGGTCTAAAAAAATTGGGGACACTTGCTGCATGTGTTCTGCTAGGCTTTCTAGCAAGAACCCCTAATAACCTAAAACTGGAAGAGAGGAAAAGGGCTTACAATCGGTACTTTCCAGAGTAAGGAAAGAAAACAACTTTAAGAATCAGACGGTAGCTACACTTGTGAACATAGCGTAGTTATAAAGTTGTGGAATCGCTAGGTCTTACACTTGAAACTAATGTAACATTGCATGTCAACTATGGTCAAAAAATAAGGCCATGCAGCAGAAACAAATCTCCCATGTTGGTTGTTTGCTTTAATACGATGCTGATGAATCACTCTGAAGTGACTTGTAATACAAATAAATGTTGGGAAGCTTAGATAGAACCTATTAACACTAAATATTTTGAAAGTAAAATTCATACAGTGATCACTTAAACAGCAAACACTTTAAAACAAAAGAAGCATTAATACCACTGTATAATAAAATTTCACAAGTAACATTTGCTTCACAGCAACTCTTTAATATTAATTCCATATTTCCTATATAATACTTGGAAGCTATCCATAGCCTTAAACAGTATTAGACTATTTCACTAGCTGACCTAATGCTATGGCCCAGGAAAAAGCAATTATTTGCACTGAGAAGTTGACTTATTCCAAAGGCTTACATAAAATGCACCATAATTCAATGAAATTACCGAAAAGAATTTCCAAGCAGAAACTGGTAATACAGGAGGGTAAATCATGCTTTCAAGTTTGACAGGATCCACAGAACTTTGCTTAATTCCTTCCTTGCTGGCATACCCTTTGTTAATAAACTACTTAAGGACGACTGGGTGGCTCAGTTGGTTCAGTATCTGACTCCTGATTTTGGCTCTAGTCATGATCTCGGGGTTGTAAGATCGAGTTCCACAACCAGTGTGGAACCCACTTAGGATTTTCTTTCTCCCCCTTTACCCCCTCCCCTCTCTAAAAAAAATAAACTGCTTGATTGTTTATGCTTTTTAAGCTGCTTAATAAACTTTTACTCCACTATTACACACATAGAGAGCTCAGCTGTCCCCTAAAATGGCCATTTGGGGGCAGGGACTGGGTTTTAAAAGAGGGCCTTAAAAAAAAAATAAAAGAGGGCCTTAAGAATTACCCACTTCTTGCTAACTCTGTTCTTACCTAATTACCCCATTCTCTCTTTCATGCATGGGCACACTCACCTCTCACTATTCTCTACCTGCCCTGCCCTAGCCTCAAGGACAATACTGACTTTCCACTCCCAAGACTAGACTAATTGTTGAGAAATAGAAATGACAGTTTTGATCAGTCACTTTTATGAAAGTACTTGCTATACTGGAAAAACTGGCACATTATTTGAGGATGAAAAGTCTATCTAGATCCATCATGGTGAACAACAATAACTTGCAGATGAATCAAAGAGTCAAAGGTAAGAAATCAAAACAAAGACAAAATGTAGGTGAATTTCTACAGGACTCCCTGGAAGGGAAGGACTTCCAGCATCAAAACAATTACAGAAATAAAGGGAAGGACTAACAGATTTTGACTATTTTTTTTTAAAGATTTTATTTATTTGTCAGAGAGAGAGGAGAGCGAGCGAGCACAGGCAGACAGAATGGCAGGCAGAGGGAGAAGCAGGCTCCCCGCCAAACAAGGAGCCCGATGTGGGACTCGATCCCAGGACGCTGGGATCATGACCTGAGCCGAAGGCAGCTACTTAACCAACTGAGCCACCCAGGCGTCCCAGATTTTGACTATTGTAGAAGCTCTCCTAATCAGCCTCCTCTTAGCCAATTCCACAGACTGAATCATTCCCCAGCCCCAGTGTAGAAACCTAATGAGTGTCCACCCCATGACCATTGCTGAGTGCTAACAGGCTACTACGTACTACACCTGTCCATGAGCCCTACAAATTAAGTTACCTACTTACCAAGAGTTAGGTTATAAAGGTGATGTTAGTTAAGTGTGGCTGACAAACCTGCAAAAGACTCGGGGCGGGGGCGGGGGTGGGGGGGAGGCAGGGAGCAGGGGTCCAGGTCAATTACCTGAAAGGATCCTGCCTAGATTGCAGTTCATTAAGGTAACACTCCCCCTTAAAGAGACCAGAACTGGAAATCACGGATGATGCATTTTGGGTAAGATGTAAATTAGAAATATTCTATATATACATATATATATGTCTAATCAATTAGAAAGGGCAGCTGAATACAAAAGCATTAGCTGCTTAGTGTGTATTCTGAAGCTTTAATGTTTAAGACACATTGTTACCTTTTTTGGGCTACCCCTTCCCCTTAAACAGTCCAGCTAAAAGATTTAATTACACTGAATGAAGAGGCTGCTTCTGTAGGATTTCAGTTTCTCCATATTCACACTCATCAGGAACAGAATCAAAAGGTGAACTTGAAAAATATTTGAAAGACAAGGATAATAGGTTAATTGTCTGAACATAAGAAGTTTATATAAAATGGCAAGAATTTTCTGAAGTCCAACAACAGGGGAAATATCAAATAAATTATGAAACATCCAAACGAGATGATACACAGCCATCAGAAATTACTTATAATGAATTGTATCAAGGACTGAAGTACTTCTAAGCGAAAGCTATCAAACTACAAATGATATAAAAAATACACGGAGAATCTAAGGTGGGGGGCAGGACTTCTAGGGGCAGAATGAGGGGCTCACACATGAACAATCCTAGATACAACAGACAGCATCTGTGGCATCCTAACTTGGGGCTGCTTCCATTCCCATTACGATTCCATGGTATTAAAGGGAGCTGCCATTAAAGGGAGCTGACCTGATTTGGAGCTCCAAGGGAAAGCCCCACGCCTGCAGCTTTGTCAAAAACAATAGGGATCATTAGCGAACAATATCACAGCTGCCTAAGCCTGCAGTACTGGTTGCGGCAAACAAGACTTCAGCCAAACATGCGAAAGGGAGACCTGGGGAACCAGACAGCCAGAAGGGGCTTAAAGCTCTGACAGATTATTCCTGTGCTGCAAGGCTGGATGCATGTGAGGAATTGTGGATAAGGAATAAGGATCAAGGAAAGATCCCAAGGAGAACTTCCCAACTTATCTACCAGAAAGATTTCGCTGATTTTAAGTTTCTGCCCAAGCAGAAAGTAAAAGCCAAGGCAGACTTGTAAACTGCCTGAACTTTGAATGTGTGGGTTGGGGCACACATTCAAAGTTCATTCATTTAATAAGCCTACTACATGGCAGACATTATGCAAGTGCTGGAGATATAAAAACCCTGGTTCCTGCCTTTGAGAAGCTCATATTCTAAGGGTAGAAGCAGATGTCGAAGTAGTAATTAGAAATCCAAGGGGGGGAAAAGATTTCAGGGGAGGGAGGGGGCTTTTGATTAAACACAGCTGATTGAATATAAGCATTTATCTACCTCCCTCTAGAGAGCATGAGTGGGATCAGAGACGATATGAATTTACAAGAAAGTCACAGAACCTGACAGCAAAAGAGGGGCAACCACAAAATTAGGAATAAAAACACTTGGAAAAGAGGTACTAGCCTGGTTGTAGCTTTCTTCTTTCTGCCAAGCACCTGCAGCAGGAGAATCTAAATTGAAGCCCAGTGAGCTAGTTCATTCCTGAGCACCCTGGAAAAAGCAGAAGGTAAAGCAGCCCAAGAACTGCAGTTTCCAGGGACATTTAAAGGAAATAGAAAAAATTTTTTAAAGGTGGGGGAGGGGGCAGCTTGGGGTGCCTGGCTAGGTTAGTCAGTGGAGCATGTGATGCGATTTCAGAGTTGTGAGTTCAAGCCCCATGCTGGGTTTGGAGTCTTTAAAAAAATGAATAAAAAATAAAGGTGGGGGGCGGCTGAAAATTCCTTTAAAAGAATAAGACTCTTGGTTTTCTCGTCCGCCAGAGCAGCAGGGCAAGCCACTGCCTCCATCTACCCCCAAACACAGAATACTTAAACTCTCAGGCAAGACTGAACCAAAGTATTCCTGAGCTTAAGCTCTGGTCATAACCGAGAACAGAAACAGGATGCCTTACTGAAAAACAAGGAGGAAGTCCGTCTTCATGGATGATGGTGATAAAGCCGGCTCTTTGCAGGCTGGGCTTCTCAATTCTAGAGGTGAGCTTATTACCACCAATTTCCCTCTCATAAGAGATTCAAGGAGTCCTATATAGAAAAACTGGCTGTAGAAAATAGAACAGATATGGAGTTCCCCATAAATGCCCAGGTTTCCCCCAAGACACACCAGAGCCAAACCCAAGAGTCAACAAGCCCCACTCATGAACATGGTTCCCAATCAGCTGTTCCTTAACAGAAACAACATGCCAAAGACGCTTGAGGAATACATCTAACATGAAAGACAGGCACAAGACTGAGCAAGGGAAAAAGAAACGGAGAAAACAGACAATATAGGGGAAAGAAAATGCCAACACAATTATCTTCCTCTTTGAAGACATTAGATCTAGCACCCAAGAAACAAAAGTCAACCAGCGGGGGGGGGGGGGGGGGGGGGGGGGGGGGGGGGGGGGGGGGGGGGGGGGGATACAGCTGTCAGAAATGAATTACAGAACTGGAAGATAAGTTGAAGGGAACTTCCAGAAAGAAAAACAAGAGGAGGGCGCCTGGGTGGCTCAGTGGGTTAAGCCGCTGCCTTCGGCTCAGGTCATGATCTCAGGGTCCTGGGATCGAGTCCCACATCGGGCTCTCTGCTCGGCAGGGAGCCTGCTTCCCTCTTTCTCTCTGCCTGCCTCTCTGTCTACTTGTGATCTCTGTCAAATAAATAAATAAAATATTTAAAAAAAAAAGAAAAACAAGAGGAAATACATGCTAAATATGACAGAGAACGGAGGGCCAAAAATCCAAGAAATAAGAGTTCCAAAAGAAAAAAAAAAAGGCGGCATTATTTTAAAAAAATCTATTTTCCACAACTGAAGAAAATGAATCTTCAAATCGGTAGGCCTATGAAGTGCCCCATAAAGTGAATACAAGAGCATCCATACCAAAGTGCATAGCATGGTATTTCGAGAACCCCTGGGATAAAGCCTAAAAAGCAGGTAGAGGGTAAAATGGGAAAAAAAAAAAAAGTCGCAAAAGATAAACAACTTTACAGAGAACAATGTAGCAATGCCTTCAAAGCTGAGAGCAAATTATTTCCAACCTGAAATTCTATCTTAATAGCTACATAAATTATGTCTACATAAACTCTCAATACCGACACAATACCAACATTTCCATACACGGTGTGTTCATAGCTTCCTATTGCTGTTGTAAAAAGTTACTACAAACTTAGTGGCTTGAAGGAACAGATTTTTTTTTCTCTTACAGTTCTGGAGGTTGGTAGTCTAAAATCAAGGTGTCGGCCGCATTCTTTCTGGAGGCATCAGGGAGAATCTGATTCCTTGCCCTTTCTGGCTTCTAGAGGCTGCCTGTATTCCTTGGCTCGTGGCCCCTTTCTCCATCTTCAAAGTGCACCACCCCGGATTCATGACCTGAGCTGAAGGCAGACGCTTTACTGACTGAGCCACCCAGGCCTCCGGGCCCCTTTTAGTTCTGTTCTCTTATCTCCTCCTATTGACTCTGAGCCGCCTGCCTCCCTCTTAGAAAGACCCTTATTTCTATGGGGCTCCCCTGGATAATCTCCCCACCTCAAAATCCTTACCTTGATGACACCTGCAAAGTCCTTCTTACCATGTAAGGCAATATATTCACAGGTTCTGGGAATGATGACGTAGGATCTTATTTAGCATGTTATATATAGTCTCAAAAATTACTTCCCGTTCGATCTTTCTCCAGAAGCTACTGGAGGATATGCTCTACCAAAACCAGAAAATAAACTGAGGTCAGCATAAGGTCAGAACAAGATGACCTCAGAATCCAGGCAAAGCCATGAAAAGAGCTCCGGAATTCAATCAGGTGGTTTTTTTTTTTTTTTTTTTTTTTTAGCATCAAGAGTTTTGCAGATAGAAAAATACGAAAACATGGCAGGCTTTTATCGAGTTCAAAGAGCCTACGCAGAAAGCTGTAGTAAGAGGTACTTGACAAGTACTGTAGCAGTGAGGATGGAGAGGGTAGACCTTTGGGAGTGGAAAGGAGAAGGTAATGTATATAGATTGAATTCAAGGGCCTGGACAAGAAGACCACTTCCTTCCCTGTTACAGCCACCAACAGAGCAGCTACAAATAGGGCTCAGTGTCTCACAGGGTCAACACAAGAATCCACCCCACAGTTTCACCCAGGTGAGACAGCAGCCCCCAACACTGCATGACATAACTGTTCCCTTAGTGGATAAGTATCTTTTAACTTTGGGACTATTTAGAACTTAACTACTGAAACGTTAGCAGAAAAAGGCTGCAGCCTGGAAGGGTAGGAAAGCTTCACAAAGGAAGGTCTAGCTCAGCAGCACCTTGAGAGGAGAGGAGCAGAGAGACACCGTAGTGTTGGGTGAGAGCAGGAGGACAACGGGGGGCTGGCTAACAGACCCGCTTCTGCCAAGGCAGAAAAAGCACTGTGCATTTAAGGTACTGTGAACAGCTCTCTGTTGGGCTGGCAATAAAGTAGGAGCAGAGGATGGGTGGCAAGAAAATAACAAATTCCATAAGGAGACGGCAACAATATAGCACAGAAGAAAGTACATGTGAAGTAACCCAACCTAGGGAAGAAACTTGGCTGGGCCCTCACTAGCTATGCAAATCTCTTAAACTCAGTAAAGCCCCCATTAATTCATTTGTAAAAAGTGAAAACAACAGTACCTCCTTCGTGGATTTGTTTTGAGAATTAAATGAAAATACTTTGGGGGCTGCCCAGTGGAACAGTCAGAAAGCGACAAAGAGTAAAACTGCCCAAAAGTAACACTTCTCCAGAGCATAATCCACATAATCTGCCTTCTATTCCATTCTCTCTGTGATTTTCAGCCTCTGCTTTTTCCTTCCTGCCCCTACCCCACCCCCGGGGCCTTTCTTTTGGTCCCAACAGAGAAACTCGGGTTCCTCTAGATCATCACTTTCTAACAGAACTTTCTTGTAATGATGGAAATGTTCTAAGTCTGCACCATCCACTCTGTAGCCACTAGCAACACGTAGCTATTGATGACTTGAAATGTGGCTGGTACAACTAAGGAACGAAGTTTTAAAAAAGAACATCTTCATTGAGATGTAATTCACATACCATCAAGTTCACCCTTTTAAAGTATACAATTCAGTGTTTTTTCAGTATATTCATAAACAGGTGTCTTGATCAGTAAGCACTATCTAATTCCAGAATTTATAAGTAATCTCAGAAAGAAAACACATACCCTTAGCAATTACGCCTCGCCCCCTGGACATTTCATATAAATGTGGTCTTTTCTGTCTGGCTTCTTTCACTTGGCATGACATTTCTGAGGTTCAACCTTGTGGAAGCAGGTACCAGTACCTCATTTCTTTTCTGGCCGAGTAATATTCCACTGCCCACAACTGCCCCATTTTGTTTCTCTGTTCATCAGAAAATGGAAATTTCCATTGTTTTCACCTTTTGGCTACTGAGAACAATGCTGCTGTGAACACTGATGTACAAGTTTTTGTGTGAACATACGTTTTCAGTTCTCCTGGGTGTATATCCAGGAGTAGAACTGCTGGGTTGCATGGAAACTATAACTTTTTGAGGAACTGCAAAAGTGTTTTACACAGTGGTTGCGCCAAACTACATTCCCACCAGCAATGTATAAAGAGATACAATTTCTCCACATCCTTGCTAACATTTGTTATTATCCGTCTTTTCAATTATGGCCATCCTGGTGTGTGTGAAGTGGTATCTCACTGTGGTTTTAATTTGTATTTCCCTAACAAATAATGATGTTGACAACCTTTTCAATGTGTTGTATTGGCCATTTATAAATCTTTAGGAAAATACTCAATGGATTTTAAATTTTAATTAATTAATTAATTAATTAAAAATTAGTTAACTTTAAATAGGCACATCTGGCTAGTGGCTAAAGTATTAGGCAGATGGTGGGATTTAACAGCTGGTCGCTTAACTTTGTTCAAGGTAAGGAGGGGCTGGCTAGGTGACTGAAGCTCTATCCCAGCTTCATGACTCTCCCAGATGGAACCCGGGAAAGGGATGGTGGTGCAAAACTTGGGAGGAGGGGACACTTGGCACAGAGCCTGGCACTTAGGAAGCTCTCAAAACTCATGTTGATGACGGAAGCAACTGGTGTCTATGAGCACTTCTGAAGCGCTAGGAACTGTGCCTTTATACCCACTTTTTCATTCAATCCTTATAACAATCCCATCAGGTAGATTCTACTGTCTCCATTTTACAAATGAGGAAGCAGTTTTAGACAGATCAGGTAAGACTTAGAAAGTTTTCTCAATCCAGTTTAATTATGGCCATGATCTTCTAGATCTCAACCAGGAAAGCTAAGTGTTATTCAGGATTCCACCCTCATGCGCAGCACCTATGTACAATTCTGTACCCACTAACCTACCACTGAGGGATGGTCTGAGAATGAGATGGTGTTTGAAGCAGCAAAATATTAGCACTAAATGAAAATATGAATTCCTGACTGTGTGCATAATGGGTCAACTTATATCTTTTCCAATGTGTTCAGCTACCTCCTCCTCTTTGAATTGGTTCAACAACTATGCAACACTGACTGTGTTACTATGGACAGCCAGTTGCTGTCCTAGGTATAGAGATACAGCAATGGCTATGACAGCCATGCATCCTGACCTAATGAAGCTTAAAATATATATTAAAGAAATATATGGTTTTAAAAATACACAAGCTCCAATAAGTTTATGTCAAATGGAGGCCCTGCTGCAGTGTCTATTTCATAATGAACCTTATCCAAGCGGCATAAGAACCCTTAAATGGCACTCTTTGCCTACTAAGAAATTCTGAGTCTGAACATTATAGCCTTAAAAATGGCTCAAAATCCGTGCATTTGGCAGAACTCGTCTATAAGAGTTGCTTCTAGGAAAGCAGCACCCAGCTCCCAAGCTCGGCCAGCTGCCAAGAAATAAAGGGATTAAAGCTTACCTCCAGTTCCACAGGGCTGTCCGAAACTCCTATGCACACGAGAGGAGGCCAACACAGCAAGAGTCATGAGAGCATTTCTCTTGCCTAGAGAGTGATTTCCCAAGCTTTCCTCACCACCCACCTCTGACCCCTGTTTCAGGTAGATAAAACAGAAATGATGAGGTTGTTCAGATGATTCGTGTGGGTGGCTATTGTCCTGACTGGGGCAATAAGGCTGCAGAACATTACTCTCTTTTAAAAAGTTCTCATTTTATTCTTTGGTATAAATAACAATTTAATTTTGGAAACAATGCATGTTCATGCTGTATTGTACAAAACAGTAAAGCTCAAGTTCTCCTGTAGATAGGCTGCTTTTGGCAATAGACCTAAGTAACCACACTGAGGGCTGGCCTTTGCCTGACCCTCTCTCATTGTACCTCACCTCTGGGATGAGTCAGCATGGCAAAAAGTATGAATTAAGTTGATTGGGAAAGCCTAAATAAAAGGTCTCACTCAATCCTTTCCAGTTTTAAGCTCACTATCTCCTGTGTCTTACCTGACCAAAGTATTCCACCCAAATATACAAGAAGAAATCATGGACCAAACAAACTCATCAGTGACACAGCTTGGGATCATTTGGCCAACTCATGTTTCTTAACTTCAAACCACCATGGAATCACAGCTGTAAAAGCAATACTTTCCTCACTTTTGCTACTAGAGTGAATGGAGATGGTGAGAAGGCTTTTCGTTTTTGTTTTTTCTTTTAAGATTTTATTTATTTATTTATTTGAGAGAGAGAATAAGAGAGCATGAGGGGGTAGGGACAGAGGGAGAAGCAGACTCCCTCCTGAGCAAGGAGGCTGACGTGGGACTCGATCCTGGGACTCCAGGACATGATCTGAGCCTAAGGCAGTCGCTTAACAGACTGAGCCACCCAGGCATCCCAGGAAGGCTTTTCGAAAGCTATTACACTTCCTTTAGTGGAGTGGGCAGAGCGAAAGATTACAAGTGCATCAATAAGAACAAAATTAAAATTCAGTTCCAGTATTTCATATGACGCTGGCCACCAATTCCCTTAAAGGCAGAGAGCAAGAATAAAAGAAGATGGTATTTCAACTAAGGATAGAAATAGCCATCCTTGGTATGGGAAGGCTAACGGAACCTTGTCTGGTGAACATTCTAGGATTACCCACAATATTCAGTATTTATGTGCTCACGAACATCCTTGTGAAGTACCAATGACTATAGCACTCCAGGCCAAAAATAAAACATTTCCACATGGGATGGCACTATTTCCATGGCTCAGAGTACACCAAATGGCTCCCAAAAATTCCTAAACTCAGCAGCCACAAGGTAGACTTTCTTGACGAAGTTAAAAGGCAGTAAGACCTGGGCAAAATGAAGACTATAAAAGATAATTAAGTCAGGCTACACCAGAGTACAGGAAGAACCAAGAACATATCAGTGCAGAATCAATGAGGAAATGTCACAGAGATGTTAAACAGGCTACCGCTGTTAGCAAACATAAAAGGAAAGGACAGAGTTGTGTATTTTCATTCACAGGTCTCTAGCCACTGAATTAAAGTTTGATATCAGAGAGAAGAAGGGGTTTACAGAAATAAGAGCATCAGGTATAAAGGCAACAAAAAAAATTGGTGTTTTAACTACTGATTTCAGAGATTTGCAGTTTCGTATAACAGGCAAGAAAACAGTACCAAGGCTTAAACTCAAGCAAGGATCAGCAAACTTTTTGTGTGAAGGACCAGAAAGTAAAAATTTTCGGTTTTGCGGGCCATGTGGTCGCTGCTGCAATTACTTACCTCTGCCCTTACATGTAGTGTGAAAACAGCTACAGACAATATTTAAATGAATGGGCATGGCTGTATTCCCAAAAAACTATAAAAACAGATAGTGGGCCAATTTGGCCCAGGCGCCATACTTTACTAGACCCTGATGTGGAGTTCCAAATCAGTGGTTCCCTAACATTAATGTACGTCAGGAGCCCTTGGAGGGCTGTTAAAACAGATTGCTGTGCTCCACTCCGCCTTGTTTGTGATCTGTAAGGCAGGCCCAGGACCTAAGAATCCGCATTCCTAACAAGTTTCCTCATGATACTGTTGCAGCTGGTCAGAATAAGGTCCACACTTTGAGAGCCACTGCTCTAGACCTTACTACTAAATAAGAAGTTCAATATTTTAAGTAGCTGCCACAGTTCCCATCTGATTGGTTACAGAAATTTGTTACTTGTAGTAAGTTCTAAACTTCAAAGCTCAAATAAAATTAAATAATACAAAGAGAACAAAGGAGAAACATACTAGTCAGGATTTTTTTTTTCTTCAGTGTAAACATTGTCCCACCAGTAAAATACACATAATTCATCCTCAAATCTCTTACCCAACATTTTCACATAGTATGTTCTAAGTCCTATAAAGTGTTGAGAAGTGTTAAGTTCTAAAAATAAAACAAAATACAACCAGTATTAAAGACAAAGGTAAGCCATTCTTGCAAAATCAAAGAAAATTCAACACAACCCACTGCTAAGAAGTGCTTCATCTCAATAAAATCAAAATATGGGGGTGCCTGGGTGGCTCAGTTGGTTAAGCCTCTGCCTTCGGCTCAGGTCATGATCTCAGGGTCCTGGGATCGAGCCCTGCATCAAGCTCGCTGCTCAGTGGGGAGCCTGCTTCCCCCTTTCTCTCTGCCTGCCTCTCTGCCTACTTGTGGTCTCTCTCTCTCTCTGTCAAATAAATAAATAAAATCTTTAAAAAATCAAATATGTAAGACAGCTTAAGAATTTTAAAGAATTGTGTCATTTTATCCTAAGAGTCTAAGGAGATAGATAATACAGCATTTACTATCTTTCTTTTTACAAGACGAAGAAACTGAGGAAAACAAAAGAAGTGGTGATCTGTCACCATTATTTAAAAAAAAAAATCCTTAAAATACTATTTTTCTTGGTAAGTTCTAAGCCACATTGATCAAATCCAACTTTCATATGCCTTTTCAGGACTATGTCTATGAATGTGTCTTCATGAGGAAAAACCTCATTCTAGTAACATCTTTAAGTCTATATTCACATTCATGGGCCTAGTTCTGAAGCCACTCCCACAAGTCTAACCAAGAAGCCTGAACTTTAATCAGATGGCAATTTTAAGCACACTCGACCTTCAGTGTGAGTGGGTCATAGATTATGAAAGTATGGTGATCCTTTCCAGCAGTACAACAGAAATACTTGGCAATGGGAGAAATACTATTAATGGAGATAATCCAAAAAGTAGAGCAGCAAGCCTAGAATCTCCCTCTCTAGATACCCAGGCTCTTTCTGCAATGATAATAATGAAAATGTATTCACTTGGATATTTACACAAATCAGTTTCACATCCATTATAAGAGGTAAATGTTTTTTAAAAAGAAGGGAAGAAGAATAACCCACAGTGCATATGGTCAGTAGAGGTTTTTTCCATTCCTATTAGCACTCTTTTAAAAGTTTTATATAAGTTGATTATAATGTGAGATAATTACATTCTCACTCTAACCTGTGATCCGAATACTCCAGTAACAATTTTTTTTAATGTATATGAAACATAATTAAAGAAAATCCTCAGTGAAAACACCTTCTTGTTTGTTTTACAAGTATCTAATTATTTTACAAGTGACTAAATTAAAGAAAAAGATATTTATTAAAAAGAGCATTTCAAATTCAATGCCATGTATTACTGCCAGGACAGATATCCAGTTAAGATGTTATTAAACCTAAGACGATCAGTAAATATTCTATATAAATAAAAGTAGACCATTCTGCTTTTGAGATAATGGCTCAGACGGAAGTCAGCAAAAACTTCAAACCTAAAAAAATGCAATATAAATAGTACTGTTCATGGATTATAAGAGGAAAGGGTGCCTTCTACTGTCCTCTGAAGCCAAACTAGAGAAGTATTTTCATCAAAGTAAGCGGTCTAAACAGATTCCAACGTGATCATTCTTCCGCCTGACAATGTAATGTGACCTAGTGGATGAAATGCTGTTCTGTAAATTTAGGGAATTTAGAGTCAGTGGCCAACTGTGTCAGAGACTGCCAACTTTAGGATCGTCCTACCTCATTTTGCTCACTGTTAAAATGTGGACACTGCTGCCATAATAAAATGTGGGGAAGTTACATAAAAGAACACTATAATATTCACAAATCCTTCATATGGCTATTTCCTAAATACATATTCTGAGATTTTCCTTGTCTCCTTTCTCAAATTTCACAATTTGAACAATTAATTCACCTGTCAAATGCCCAAATGCAAAGACAAAAGCTGTGATACAAAATTCCCTCTTAAGAGTCTTTGGAGCTTTTCACAACACTACAAAATTATAATCTGGGACAGTCTTGCAAACAAATTATAAAAAGCTCTAAGCACAAAGAATACTATCTTTCTGATGTACCTAAGAGGCAATGACAGTTTGTTTTTAAAGATTTTTATTTATTTATTTGACAGAGAGAGATCACAAGTAGGCAGAGAGGCAGACAGAGAGAGAGGAGGAAGCAGGCTCCCCACTGAGCAGAGAGCCCGATGCAATGCGGGGCTTGATCCCAGGACCCTGGGATCATGACCCGAGCCGAAGGTAGAGGCTTTAACCCAGTGAGCCACCCAGGTGCCCTGCAATGACAGTTTTTTTAAAGCCACAAAGCACTCTACGTATTGTAGGTGTATTACCACAAAATATTGAGTAAAATGGATTTCAAACACAAAACAGAACCTGAAAAGGTTTTGTTTACAACACACATGCACCCACGCATGCACACACCCTAATTAAACAGTGACTCTATCAGGGGCTCTTTGAGAAGTCATAAAATATACACAGATGGCACATCACAACTCTCCAATTAGGGATGGAGAGATTTAGCTAGTGATTTTCCCCCTAACTTCATTAAAGCTAGAATTTTAAATAATCTTTCATATCTGAAAATTTTTTGTACATTCTCATTTCTATTTTCATCCACTCTACAGGCAATAGGCAAGCATGAAAGAAAGAATTTCTTTTAGGAACTCTACATTTATATTGCTTCTGATGAAATAATCTTAAGAGAATTTTGATGGGTTTTATTCCCTTTAACCGAGGATTGAAAAAAAAATCCAAAGCAGTAAAAAAAAAAATTGTAATAAAAACAAATTTAAAACCCACAAAAAACTAAATGTATAGCATTCCCCATGTAACAGTGAAAACAGTTCAGTGAACCAGCCTCCATGTATACATTTTTTCAGAAACAACCTACTCATTATGGGGCTACTCAGACCACTGACAGAATATCCCAATCTTGATTGTAAATAAGAACAGGAATTGGATAGTAAGCTCCAGTTTCATTTTTAATCTATAACAGGATCAGCAAATTACAGCCTGAGAGCTAAATCTAACCACCTGTTTTTATAAATAAAGTTTTATTGGAACACAGCCACACTCATTTGTTTTCATATGGCTGTCTTCACGCTACAATGGTAGAGTTGAGTAGCTGTGACAGATGCTGTAGGGCTCACAAAGCCCAAAATATTTACTATCTAGTAGTTTACAGATAGTTTGCCAACCCTTGGTCTAGAACATCTAAAATTGATGGAAATCAGTATAAATAGGTCTGTGAGATAAAAGGTTAACCAATAACCCATAAATTTTACTTTTATTTATGTTACAGTGTATTGAACAGACTCTACCAGCAAACTCTGATAGTGCTCACCTGATTAAAAAGCATTCTAACCCTCACACACTGCTGGTGGGAATGTAAAATGGTGCAACAGCTTTGGGAAGTAGTCTGGCAGTGCCTCAAAATGTTAAGCACAGAGTTAGCATTTGACCCAGCAATTCCACTCCTACAAATATACCCAAGAGAAATAAAAATATATGCCCACACAAAAACTTGTAGGTCAATATCCACAGCAGGATTATTTATGATAGACAATGGATGAAAAGCACCCAAATGGCCCATCAACTGATGAATGGATCAACAAAATTGGTATATCTACACAATGGAGTATTACTGGGTCTTAAAGATGAAATGCTGAAACATCGACAACATGGATGAACTCTGAAAACATTATGCTCAAAGAAGCAGTCACAAAAAACCACATGTGGTATGATTCCATTTACATGCAATGTCCAGAACAGGCACATCTGTAGAGCTAGAAAGTAGATCAGTTGTTACTTAGGGCTAGGGAAAGATGGGGTTAGGAGCTAACGTATACAGGGTTTCTTTTGGGGGTGATAAAAATGTTTGGAAATTTCTCATGGTGATGGTTTCCACAACTCTGTGAATATACTAAATCCCACTAAAATGTACGCTTTACATTGGCGAATTGAATGGTATGTGAATTACATCTCAATAAAGCTGGTACCAAAAAAAAATGTGTTCTGTGAACCTGCCGAAACATCTAAAATCAGAATGTTAGAGTCTTATATTTAGGACTAGCCTTTAAAAGACAACCAGTCTGGTATACTAAATGACAAGCAGTAAAACAGTACCGAAGAGCAAGTGCTTAGATGGGTCATAAATACCCAGGTGTGAATCCCCATGTTGCCGCTTATTACTATTGACACTTTATCCAGGGCAAGTTACTGATCGCCCTCTTGCTTAGTTTCCTCATCGGTTAAAGGGGAAAGGATGATTGCCTCAAAGGGAAGGCTGGTGGCCAAGGTTAAATTAGAAAAACATAAACAATTTAACACTGTGTCCGGCGTATAATGAACACTCAAGCCATAGAATTCAAGAACCAAAAAAAGAGAAAAAAATTCCTACTGTTATCCCTAAAACATTTAATTTTATGCTTATTGTTCAAATTTCTTATGTAGGTTGTCTATGTCACTAAACTAAAATAGGAGCTGTGAACCCAAAATTGCTCAAAAAAATAAAGTTCATTATTTTAAAAAATAAGATAAACATTTTTAAAGCTTCATAAGAGTTCTTTAATTTTCCTGACCTGTATTCCTCTACTCTGTTTTCTTAATGAGGAAACAGGCATAAAAAGATGACATGAGTTACCCAAGAAGAAGACTAACAAATCATTCAAGCCTGACCTCCTCTGTAAAGATTTCCCCAACTTCCTTTTATGGCTAGGTGGTCACAGTCTCTGGATTGCTCATTTAACACTCACTCCTTCAACAACTGAATACTTACTGTGTGTCAGTTGTGCGGAGGATACTAGGTGAACATGTCAGATGCAACCCTGGCTTTAACAGGACTTAATGTCTAGTTAGTTGAGATCTGAGACATTTGTCAACTTCTCCCATTGACAGAGAGCTCCTTGAGGCCAGAGAACTCAAGCATTTGGTGAGTAATAGAGCACCTGGCTGATTCAGTCAGTGGAGCACACACACTTGATCTCAGGGTCATGAGTTTGAGCCCAACGTTGGCAGTAGAGTTCATTTAAAAATAAATTAAGGGGCACCTGGGTGGCTCAGTGGGTTAAAGCCTCTGCCTTCAGCTCGGGTCATGATCTCAGGGTCCTGGGATCGAGCCCCGCATCGGGCTCTCTGCTGGGCGGGAAGCCTGCTTCCTCCTCTCTCTCTGCCTGCCTCTCTGCCAACTTGTGATCTCTGTCTGTCAAATAAATAAATAAAATCTTAAAAAAAATAAAAATAAAAATAAATTAAAAACATAAAAAAATTGATAATGGCAATTAAAATAACAACAACTATCTTTAGTCATTTTACACAGATCACGTTATTCAATCCTCACAACAATCCTGCAAGGCGTATAGTATCACCCTCATTTTGCAGGTAAAGAAACTGAGACTCAGAGAGGTTAACTAACTTGGCTAGGGCCACACAGCTAGAAATGCACGCATAAATGAACAAATGAAGGAACTGTTAACACCACTAGCAATTTTACCCACGTGATAGGAAAGAATGTTCATTTCACCATATTATTTATGTAATAGAGCCTGTGTTTAGCACGGAGAAAGTGCACATTTGGAAATTGTTGAGACTTATCTACATAGCTGTCAAAAGTAATTTGAGTATCTCAGAGACATTCTAGAAATAACAAATACTTAGGCTGCACTTTACAATCACTAATCCATGCAAATAGCTTGTGAAGTGGCCATCATTCTTTCTATAAATAAGAAGAAAATGGCCACACTGTGCCCAAAGGCTACCAGATCTGATCTTAGGGGGCTGCCTCATAAGATATAAAACAATGTCAATCCATATGTTTGGGGTAAGTACATACCAAGGGTAAGCAGAAAGGCTGAAAATCTATGCTGTTTCCTAAAAACACAAATTAAATTCCATAAAATAGCAGTGGTATAATGGTAATCTGCATGTCTTAGCAGGGCTAGAGACCTCATAATTGCATTAATAACATCAAGAGTATTTTAATAAAACATTAGAATCTGCATATAGCTAGGCAGTTATACTTCCACTTTAGATTTAAATACACCAAGATATTCTAAACTCAGGGTTACAATTAAAAAGCCTGAAATACAGACTCGACATAGTAGAGTTTGGATATTATTAAACTACACTGAGACAGACAGAGAGAGAACACAGTCATCATTCCAAACTAAGTGATTCAAATATTGAAAACAATGGTAACAAAGCAAAAAAAAAATGTGTATTAAAAGAAATAAGAAGGGCGCCTGGGTGGCTCAGTCAATTAAGCATCTGCCTTTGGCTCAGATCATGATCCCAGGGTCCTGGATTGAGCCCTGCTTTGGGCTCCCTGCTCTGTGGGAAGCCTGCTTCTCCCTCTCCCACTCCCCCTGCTTGTGTTCCCTCTCTTGCTGTGTCTATGTCAAATAAATAAATAACATCTTTTTAAAAAAATAATAAAGAAATAAGATTGGAAAAAATAATATGCAACAGTTCAGTGATAGAACACAGATGTTAAAATGAAATAATGAGGGCGCCTGGGTGGCTCAGTGGATTAAAGCCTCTGCCTTCGGCTCAGGTCATGATTTTAGGGTCCTAGGATCAAGCCCCGCATCAAGGCTCTCCGCTCAGCGGGGGAGACTGCTTCCCTTCCTCTCTCTCTGCCTGCCTCTCTGCCTACTTGTGATCTCTGTCAAATAAATAAAATCTTTAGAAAAAAAAATGAAATAATGTACACTTACCAAAAAATTGGCTTAAGTGCAATAAAGTAATCGTTTCTTATTGTGAATGGGTGTGCACAACTACAAAAAGCCAATGAACAAATTTAGTTGCACAGTGGGAGGTAGAGGGACATTAGCTACACTCATCCAATGGGGACCCAAAACCTTGAGACAAGGAAGGCCGCAGTTCCCTGTGGGGAAGGGATTTAAAAAAATAAGAATGGTTTGACTAATATCAAGAACATAGAGTAAATGTAAAGTATATAAAATTTATCATGTCATTTCATTAAAGGCTTCCATTTAATTGAAAGTTATGAACCAAGCTGAGGAATGAAAAAGATCTAATCTTAGGAAAACCAAATGGTTTTACCTAAAAGCCAGCCATCAGAATCTACAAAACACAATCATGACGAAAAAGAAATCAGCTTCTTTTTTTTTTTTTTACCCTAAATATGTTGCTGTTGAGGTGGAGTCATGAGAAATAGCGTATTACCAACATGCACAGAACCTTGCTTTTCAGTCACACTATGAATTGATATTTAACATTATATTCATTTTGATAGATGCTTTAAATTGCCTCTATAGTATAAACAAGCCTTTTTTTTTGATAGTCCATCACAGTGTGCTGGCATTTTACATTATTGATCCTCCCTACTTTAAAACTTCTGTGAAATCCAGCTATCCTGACTCTCCTAGCTCTGTGAGTTACACAGCAAACCACATCTCTCCAGCTCAGTCACCTGTCAAGAACTCGTTCGCTCAGTTTTACTTTCCACACCTTCACTGTCATTCCAGAACTCTCACCCAAACTCCAGTTCAGCATTTCCAATGATGTCTACTTACGAATGGCTTGCACTCAACTCAAAGCTGCAATAATCAATCCACACCATGGAATACTGGTCAGCAGTTTAGGAAGAGACAAAGTTCGACAGAGATGTAGATGGATATGGAAAGGTCATCAGAGACAGTGTTTGTCAATGGAAAATTAATATTTCAGTATAGTGTACAAATATGATCCCATTCTGTTTTTTAAACAAAGACCTTCCAGAAAGATGTATAAGAACTGGACAATGGTAACCTCCGGAGAATGGGGCTATGGACGGTAGGAGAATGGAGAGAGGGGCACATATACCTCTGTACATTCTAGAATTTAAAATTAATTTTATAATTTATTTTACAAAGACTAGTCAATTTACGAAGAGAAAGTAATAGAAAATTACTGACTCTCAACATTGCAAATACATATTAACTTCCTTTAAGTCAAACAAGCTTCAGAAATGAAATCTTCCTGGTGTGGATGAAGGGAGACTCTCCCTTTACTGACTTGGGCTCTATGACCAGTCATACCAGAATACCACAATGGCCAGAAGGGTGATTACACTGGACTCAGTTCAAAGAGGAATACCCAGACAGGGGATGGCCCCAGCAGAGAAAGAAGAGAGCGGGTCCTGTCGCACCTTGAACCTTGGAGCATGAATTCAGAGCCGTATCTGGTGGTTTTAGAATCTGCACTGTCAGTTGCCAACTAAAAAATAAAACCCCAAATGCGAGAGCTGCACCGGCCATCAGCTTGTTGGCGGGGGTCAGGGACCTGTTCAGTAACTCACTCACTCGCCTACTTAGGTGTGCTGTGCTGGCCCCCAGCTGACAAGCTCATAGCTCCGCAGCTGCAGTTCCGCACGTAGTTTTCAGAGTCAGGGAGAGCAACTGCAGGATTTGTAGCACAGGATATAGGAGCAACGACCCCGTGGAAACCACCCCACCCTACTCGCAACAAACACCCATCTCCCACACCTCATCACGTCTGGTTTGGCAAATTAGGAGTCATTAATCAACGATGCTATTTGTTGGGGCAGGGAAACGGAAAAGAAAAACCTGGAGAGTAAATGGTGTAGAGAAAGTTCCAAAACAAATTGTATTTTGGATGGGCGGGCAAGAGTCTATATTTCCACTGCTAAAGAATGCAGAGGCTTATCAGTTTAGTAACAAATGCGGCTATCTCATTAACAAGAAAGACAAAAAGAAAAATGGGTGAAACAATGAATGGTAGTATGGAACCTCTAATGAAGGAGTGAAAAACAGAACCAGAGCGTCGAACAATTAAAAATTGTTGTAAATAAACTCTGAAAATGAAGGCATGGGACTTGCTTCAAAGAAACCCGACGTAGCATTTTTAACTACCGCAATTGGCAGGAAATGAATGAATGGACTTCGGAACCAGTTGTAATTTCATGTGATCTTGGGCAAGTTACCCCTCGCTGAATCACAATGTTTTCTGTAAAACAGGTATAATCAGAGAAGATAATATATGTAAAGTGCCTAACATTAGAAGGCATAAATGTCAACTCCCCTTACGAAGTAAGCATTAAATGACAAAAGATTTTTTGTTGTTACCTTTAAACAATCTTATGTCAAAGTTCTTTTAAACAGTGCTTCTGGCAAATTTAAAATGTGAAAATGTTTATAAAAATGCAGTAATTCAAGAACAGTCTCAAAAAGGAAGGCATACTTGCTTCTTTAATGCGTTGAGCAGACCTACAACTGGGAACGGTAAAAGACTTGGATTTAAAGGCAATAACCAGGAACACCATTTAAGGTGCACGAGAGGTAGTTTGCCAGGTGAAATGTTGCAGATTCAAGGGAGAAAACAGGGGGGTTGTGAAGTGCACATGTCAAGGACACAGAAGCAGGTCACAGTTATAGAATGCAAGGGAGTCACAGGAAGCCTTTATAAAGAAGACAGTCAAACGACACTTCATAAACTCCAAGTCCTAAGGCATTCTGTAGAAAGCAGGTATGAAGAGACTCCGAGAAAGCCGCGCACACGCAAGAAAGCTCGATTCCCTCCAAAATGGTCCCAGAAGCCAACTCCATCATCAGGAATCAACACTGCTTACCTACTCCCAAAAAGGCCGGCCACGTGCAGGCATCTACACCGTGTGAAACAGGTTTCTCTTCCGTGGAACTGTAGCTAATCCCCCTTGGCTTGACTCTTTGTGGTCCACCAATGGGCTAGCTGGTGACTGTGTTTCTCCTGCCTTGCTAGACGACTGTCACTCTGATCAAACACTTCTCTCATAAAACATCTACTCATTTCTGGTAAATTCCTGGTTCCTTCGGGCTCACACTTTTCCAGACACTAAAAACTAATCTGCCTACAATGTCTACATAAAATTTCCAAGAAAGATGTTCCAACGTATGATAATGTTCCCCTCTGTGGTACTGGAAATCCAAATTGGTGGGCCAATCAATATATGTGCAAGCCATGGTAATTAGTAAAAAGAGTAAAGCTGAATTTTCGTCATGTTAAATTACATATTTTACCAATGATTAATCCAGTGTTTGTATAAAGGCTGCATTTAATTCAATTCTCTGGTAAATGGTGTTACTGGAATTGCAAGTGTGGACGTGAAGTATATAAGCAAAATAACCACACTCTTTTAATAGAGTATATGTATAAATACAATCCATACTGAACTGATAAATCTCTTAATATTAAATTAAGTCGTTGTAGTGGACAGCCACAGTTATTGAAGCGATCCTCGTTCTGTGTTGTTCCAAACATCAGTCACCGTGTTAGCATTAGATGAGCATCATAAATCAATGCGAATCTTAAAAGACCCAAGAAATCAAAGCCAAACACAAGCTGAAACAAAATTCTGACACAACAGGGCTCAGAGACACACAGCCCAGAGGAGATAAAATCCACATTTTGGTCTCTTGGCTTCAATACACCCAAAAAGCATTTGTTCTACTTTTCAAATCCTGTAAGCCTCTGAAAACCCAGTCCCAAAATATACATACATTACCTAAGTTTTAAACCAATGACTCAATCGGAGCTGCGCATTAGAATTACTTAGAGAGCTTTCAAAAAATGCCAGTATCCAGGACCCACTCCCAGAGATTCTGATTTTATTGCTCTGACACAGGGCCCTGGCATTGATCTTTTTTAAAAGCTCCCCTGGTGATTCTAATATGCAGCCAGGTGGAGATCCACTGCTTCAGACCAATACAGCCTTTTGGGATAGTAATTGCTTTGAGGTTGATAAACATGCTTTTTGCCTTTTAATGAGATTTTATTAAAACTACTCAATTCATCCCATAGCTAATGAGCAACCGTTACATCGCAGGCCCTGAGTTAAGTTGACAGAGAAAGATATATATGTTCCCTGTCCTCAAGAAGCTCCCTGTTCACTAGGCAGAGAGACTCATGAATAAGAAACCATAATTAAATATGGTAAGTGCTCTCAAGGTACAAGCAAATTCAGCATGCCTCACAAACTTGCATGTCATCCTTGAGCAGGGGTCATGCCGCATCATTCCAAGTTTAGTATACGTCCTACCAAAGCAGGAAAGTCAGAAGTTACAGGTTACCAAGAATCTTAAATACCAGGGCAAATATTCAGCCCATGCAAGATGAAAACAGTGTGCCTTTTGCTATTCTCATTCGCAGAAACTCCTGTACCATGAAGGTAGGCATTTCTATGTTTTAATTTGGATGAATCATCTTAAAATTGCCTTCATGCAATATTACTGACTGTACACTTACCTCTAAAGCTATACACTTGCAAAAGATACAGTAAATGATCATGGCATAAAAATGAGCCAATTTCCTGCATTTGCATAAAATCTTTCTTTCCCACTAATTGCTACATTTGCAAGGACGAGAAGTTTTGGGACTAGGATAAGGTCCCATCATTGGAGATTTGTTTCAGTCACTTGAAAGACGTTACACAGGAAAAGGTTATGGAAACAACAGGCATTCAAAGGATCTTTTGTAAGACTTTCAAAAATAAGAATTGCTGGGAAAGAGTTTAATTTTTTTTAAAACAAGAAATGGCATCCTTTCAATATTCCTAACGAATCAGGCACATGATTCCCTCGCAGACAGTGGATGAGTGAATGAGCCCATAAGCAGTGAGGTAGGGGAGTGAGTGAGTGGTCAATTGATCTTGAAAATTGAAATCTGTCTTAAAGTACCTCAGTGGAAATTTAAACCTATTAACACCTAAGGGTCAAAAACAATTTGTGATGCTAATTTGGTATACAAGAAAATCACAATTCTAGAGAACTTGGATAGAAATCAACAAAAGGGTTTCCAGTACAAGTGAACATCTTCAAGGCCTTTCCGTTTAAAGCTAGAGTTGAACAAATGCTAAGTTAAAATGTATGCTGTCAAGGTCCCTGCAAGAAAATCTCAAGTGAATTTCAATTTCCAGATCAATACATGCTGAGACAATTTACCGGAGAAACCTTCAACCTTTACACAGCGTGAGGAACACTATCATTACATTCTTTACCACGAAAGCTATCTTGAATTCATTATTTCACGAAATGACACATTATAAATGGCACTGACCAAGTCAGATTTTGTAGGGTATGAAAGAGATTTCACGTTCACAATAGTTAAGGGAGCCATAGGGTACCTATCACCTCTGAATCAGCCTGGTCTCCCTCCTTATGCAGCTCTGAAGCAACAGAAAAGATGAATTTAGTTCTATCAGAGGTGTTTCCTGAAAACATTCTATCAATTACAAGCTAATATGATGCCGACCACTTGGTTCTGATATCCAAAGAGATCATGTCATCAGTCTTTAAGACCTTAAGGAATCGGAACTGGTTACTAACATTGATCCAAAGATGGCTATATTCCGTCATCACGATATAATTAACATTTTAATTTCACATTTTCCAATTATGACTTTGCTGGCTCATTTAAAGCAAATATAACTAAGACACAACAAATATATCATTCACCCATACACACGATCATTTGGGAAACCCTAATTTACCTTTACCGGGTGCTAAGAATGAAGAAACCAAGGAGATTTTTTTTTTTTTTAAACATGTTTGTCTCTACAGAACAGTGCTTGCTAGCCACATATGGCTGTGGAGCACTTGAAATGTGGCTAGTTCAACTGAGAAACTGAATTTAAATAAAATTTTCAATTTTATTTAATTTTATTTCATCAAAATTTAAATTTAGAAAGAGATATCAATTAGGTTATTAGAAAACTTTTAGTTATGTTTGGGAAACTTGGGTATGTGAAGCTACTTTTGCAAATGCAAATGTTACGAAACCTAAACACAGATCAAGTATTTCTGATGAAAATTTAGCTTAGTGTCAGAATTAAGATGTGCTGTTAGTGTAGAATACACACCGGATTTCAAAGACTGAGTACAAAAGAAAGGATGTAAAATATCTCATGAATAATTTCTGCCCTGATTATGTGTTGAAATGATAATAGTTTGAATCTAGTGGGTTAAATAAAATATTTTATTAAAATTGATTGCACCTATTTGCTTCTGATTTTTTTAATGTGGCCATTACAAAATTTGCATATGTAAGATTTTTGTATAGAAAATTACATATACGTCTTGCATTCTGTATCTTTGGAAAGCACTGCTCTAGAGCACTTCCACAAGCACTTTACAGGGCACACTGGATATCCTTCCTCTAGTAGAGAGGCTGGTCATGTAACAATAGGGGCAAGGAGTAACATGTCCTTGTATCAGTTGAGTCTGAGGAAAGTGTGTAGCAAGCTCTACCCATAATTTCACCATGTGAGGCAACACGGTAATACCTCAACACAGAAGAAAAAAAAATGAGTTATCAGCACTTAAACAAATTGAAATCCAGTACTGCAGACAACTTAAAAGGGATACAGCCAACTGCTCTAAGGTCTTGGTTTCATTTCCCAACTGCAGACCTTAAAATAGACAATAAAGCATAGCTTCCAAAAAGAGGTAAAATATTTCAATGGTAGCTACCTAGCGATCCTTAATAAACCAGCAAAAATTGCTCTTAAATCTTATCTCCTGAACTTCTAAAGGCACAGAATACACGCTGAACTAGGAAATCAACTTCAGATGGCCAGCCTTTTCCTTCACAAGCAAATTAGCAGGATTGTGCACTTGGAATACTGTTTGACAAGAATGAAAAGGAAACTATTCAAAACAGATTTAAGGAATGGACAATTAGATGAGGAACTGCAGATTTAATTCTCAATCAGCACTGTGATTAATCTGATTCCCTGCTTTTCCCTAGTGTAATTACACAACACAGATGAAAGGATGAGCATTTGGACTGTCAGTTCTATATTCTAGACCAGCCCGGTGACTCAAAGCAGACGGCTCCACCACCATCCCAACAACAGTCGAGGGAAGCCTTGAACACTGATTTAACAGTCATTGCATAACAAGGCATTAAAAATTCGGATACCCCCAACTCTTTCCACGCTGGTCTACACCAGGTGAGGAATTTGCTGAAACTGAACGCACCCCGTCTGAAAATGACCCCCTCCAATCCGGGCACGGGGTGAACACAAAGGCATCTCTCTAATATCCTGCACAATAGACACACACCCCACAATTAAAAACCCTGGACGTCTCTTGCTATCGCTCCATGCAAGCAAAGGAAATGCAAGCTGCTCTTTTCGTTAATGGTTTGTGGTACACGCAAGGTAACAATAACCCCAACTGTTCCCAGGAAGCAACTATAAAATCGGGTCTGCCACGTCCCTCTGCAACCGTCAGATAAAATGCAGACAGCGGATTTCGGCCGGCCCCACGCCTCGTGGGGTGGCGGACCTCGGCTCGGTGGCTTCCACGGATCGCTGAGAACCCCCCGGACGCCCGCCCGGCAGGAGGTCCAGGTACACGTCTATAAATACGCCGGGGTGAGGACGAGGGAGGCGGAGGGGAAGGGAGGGCAGGGGGCAGGCCCGGAGCGGGTGTCGGTGCGGGAGGACCCGGGCATCACTGAAATGCATTTTTCCACACTCCCGCTCCCTCGCGTGGGAACTTACTTGCCGATCACCTCGCAGAGCTCGTACACATCCTCGAACAGCACGTCGTCGTCGGCCATGGTCCGGAGGGGACAGCGGCCGCAGCGTGGAAGGCTCCGAAAACGGGGGTGGGGGCGCCAAAGAGCTCAGTGCCCGGCCCCTGGCTCGCCTCTTCCCCTCAGGACCCGCGAGTCCTCGGTGCTGAGGACGCTCGAGTGGGGCTGCGAGGCCCGGAGACTGCGGCGCCTTCCTCTGCGGGCGACCGCCCCGGCGCGGGCGGCGGGGCCGGGGCACGGGAGCGAGGGCGGCCCGGGCCCGGCGCCGCCCGCCCGCCCGCTGCTCTTCACGCTGCTCGGGCCGCGCTGCCCGGCGTGCGGATCCTCGGGGACCGCGCGGCGCCGCGCTCTCCGCTGGTCAGCCCGCGCGGGCCGCGAGGCCGCGACCGCTCCCTCTGCCGAGGCTGGCTCCGGCGCGGCGCGGGGCAGCTCAGGCTACCAGGGGGGCCGCGGCAGGACCATGGAGGGAGGATCGCCGCGGAGGGAGGTGGCGGCGGCAGATCGGCGCTGGGGACCAGGAGGCGGCGGCAGAGACGCTCCCTCCTCCTTCTCCTCCTCCCGCCGCCGCCGCCGCCGCCGCCGCCCGCCTGAGAGTGGGAGGGGGCTTCGCGGGACTGGCTGTCTGTGCGGGCGGGAGTCGCGGCCGCCGCCTTCAACTCCTCCTCCTCCGGCCCAGCCGCGGACTAGCTCCCGAGTCCCGCGCACCCGCCTCGCGCACACACACCCTCCTCCCCCTACGGCCGCGCGGCTTCCAGAACCACAGGCCCCGCCCACTCCAGCCCGTCGGGAGGCGGTGGCCAAGGGACAGGGAACCGGGCTGAGCGGCGCATGCGCGCGCCGCGGGCCACGTCACGGCGAACGGGCGGGCGTCGGGGATCTAGAAGGGGTGCGGGGTGGCGGGGTTTGGGGGGGCTCGGCCCGAGGGGCGCGCGGGCGGCAGCTGCTTAGGCGGGGGCCGGTCGGGTCGTCCCCTCTGCGACCGAGCTGCGGAAGGGGTCCTGGGACAAAAGGTCCACGACCGAACGCGCGTTCTTGGCTCTCTGCGGCGAGAGGCTCTAACCCCGGCCGCTCCCCTCTCTCCTTTTGTAACCGCAGGAAGCCTTGCCCGGTTTTTGCTCGGGAAAGAGGCTGGGAAAGGGTCCTAATGAATGGGAAAAGCAAGAAGAGACGTGGAGACGCTGTCATTCCAGACCGTGCTCGGCGGCGGATGCTTTTAGTGCCACTCTGCATTCCTTATTTCAAATGAGGGCTGGGGAATGGGGGTCGTCCACCTACAAGAAGAACCAGACAAAAACTGTCCAGGAACGTATGCAACAATAAGTGACAATTCATAGAGACATCTTCTCCCGCATTCTGCCCCAAACTCAACAAATTGCTATCCAGCGCTTGCCCTCAGTAGAGACAGCCTATAGAGAGGTCAGGAAGGCAGGGACAGAGTTTTAAGCCCCTTTGTATGTTGCCTCCCCCGGCCGCCAAGGTTTCACTACCTACCCTGCTCCCCGCAGTCCCTATAAATGTTAGACATGTCAGGATAAAAATGCAACTAGAGGGAGTGGATGCACAGGGTCAGTCAGGGAGTGAGGTTCTGGGTGTTGCCGCTGTGCTAGGTTGTATTCAATATGAAGATTTCTGTTCAACTGAGCATGTGCAGAATGAGCCAACGCCATCAGACAGGTATATGCCTCAGTTAAGGACCAATAAAAAAAGTCTTTGTTCCTCTGCACAGCAGAAGTGCCCAATTAGTTCATAAGTCAGCTACTAGAAATCATCTGGTAAAATTCTCAGTGCGGTAATTAAAAAAAAAAAGCTAGTATTTACCAAAGTGGGGGGGGATGTGTGGAAACTCAGCCTATTTTCTCAGAAACGTTTCGTGCAAACCGCTTGACCACTCCCTCAAGAGACTTGAGAGATTTACCAGCGTTAAGGATTTGAGTACTAAACATTTTTTACAATGCAAATCAGAGGGAAAATGTAATTGTATGAGGTCTTCCTCCTTTCCCCAAGAGCTTGTGCATTCTCTAGACAAGGGAGATTTCGAGCCTTAGAAACATTGCCTCCATTAAGGGTCCAGCAGTTCCAAGTCACTGTCACCCTAAGTTGTTATGTCCACCTGGTGCACAGTGACCCTCACAAGTCACCTTGTCAGCTTCACTTCCCTTCCCCAGCCCAAGTCTGAGTGATGCCAAGACTTATCAACTTCATTTTGGGGCTTGTTATCTTCCACAGGGGCTTATATTCAGAGGTAGAAAAGGACAATTATAAAATTGTGGAGTTGAATAAAAAAAAATACAATTATAGAGCTAGGATTGCACCCTGCTCATGGAATCACAGCCAGTTTTGATATGGAAAGAGCCTTAGACATCAGCCACTCTGACTCAATCATTTACAGATGTGGGCAATGTGGTGGTTGCCCTGTCAGGAGCCATTCTACCCCTCCAGGGTGGGGATGAGGCTCTGGGTTTGACTGGGGTTTCAACCACCTCACCTGGAGAGGTGGGTCCTGACTCATTAAACTAATAAATGCAGGGACGCCTGGGTGGCTCAGTTGGTTAAGCAGCTGCCTTCGGCTCGGGTCGTGATCCCAGCGTCCTGGGATCGAGTCCCACATCGGGCTCCTTGCTTGGCGGGGAGCCTGCTTCTCCCTCTGCCTCTGCCTGCCATTCTGTCCACCTGTGCTCGCTCTCTCTCCCTCTCTCTCTGACAAATAAATAAAAAAAAATCTTTAAAAAAAAAAAACTAATAAATGCAACCCTCTTGCCACAAAGAAGGACCTAACCTAATCAGCTCCTGGCGTTCCGTGCTCACCGACCTTGAGTGGTTCAGAGTTTCCCAATAAGCACAAAGCTCAGGACTTCACCCTCCCCCACCCGTGATCTCTCTTTCTGCCCACCCCAGCCCCCAACCAGCACATTGGCTTTGAAGCAGAAGGTATGCAGCCTCAGTTGCTGCCATCATCAGACATCTGTACATGCGAGGGTAGTCAGACCTAAGATGAAGGTGGACTCGGGGGCCAGCAGGGTGATGTCCTCAGTGACATTTTCAATCCCTTGTTTAGCCAACTCTCTACAGTTTCCGGGCAATGAATTCGCTTATTGTCTAAGCCATTTTGAGTTGAGTTTCCTGTTACTTCTAGAGAAGGCATCCTACAAATGGTACAACAAATGAGAGAAATTCAGAGACAAACATATATCCATATCACGAAACATCTCATCTGAGCCTAGATCTCTCAGCTCTGGCGTGGAATTAAGTCATGCAGAAATTCTCTGTAATGCACATCCCTAAGAACTCGTAGCACACATTGTGGCTGGAGGTAGCTCCTCTCTGCTTCTGTAACTAAAATGACCAAAGCTTTTTAGGGGCTCCTGAGTGGCTCAGTCGTTGAGCATCAGACTTTGGCTCAGTTCATCATCTCAGGGTCCCGGGATCGAGCCCCAGGTCCAGCTCCAGGCTGGGCTCCAGGTGTTCAGGCTCCAGATCAGGCTCCTCGTCATCAGGAGTCTAGCTCTGTGCTCAGCAGGGAGTCTGCTTCTCTCTCTCCCTCTGCCCTTCCACCTGCTCTTGTTCTTTCTTTCTCTCTCTCAAAGAAATAAATAAAATCTTAAAAAAATAAAATGACCCAAGCTTTTAAAGTTAAATTAGTTAATTCTTCTCCTGGTTTCTTACAAAAATCTAATATTCTTCCAACAAATATGTCAGGTATAAATGGTCAGGTGTCAATAATCTGTTTTAGTTTTCACAAAGAAGTGTTAAAGTAACTAGGTGCATCAGTTAGGTTATGTCCACATGTTAATAACAGAATATAATGGCAGTTTAAACAAATGGGGGGCTTATCTTCCTCAGAGAGCCAGAAGTCTGGAGGCAGGTGGTTACTCACACTGGCTCAGCTACTCCACAGTATCATCAGTTACCAGGTTCTTTCCCTCCACTCTGCGATCCTGGACGGGTTAGCCTCTCACCCCAGGCTTGTTCTCTGACCATTGTAAGATGGCTACTGCAATTTCCAGCATCCAGCTGCATTCAGGGGCAGGATTCAGAAAGGCAACAAGGGTAGGCAAAGCCATTTTGTTCCCTCTCCCATCTCTTAGCAGGGAAAGAAAATATCGCTTCCCCAAATCACTGGCCAGAACAGTCATACAACAACTCTTGCCTCCATAGGAAGCTGGTGACATGGCTGTCTGACCTTTCCTGCCTCCTCTTTGGAGGTGGGCAAGGGAGAAGCAGGTGGGGAATGGACTTTGGCAACCAATCAGCAGTATTTCCAATATTACCAATGAAATAATTCTAGATCTTCATCACAACGTAGATATATACCTCAAGTATATGACTGATGGAACCTTACTGAGATGTGTGTGTATGTGTGTTTAATAACTTAAAAAATTCAGGAATATTTAAAAATCCACAAGGATGGAGTTGGTACTAGAGAAATTTGATTCTCAGATGGCAGTGGAAATCTTCAATGACTTTGAGGCATTGGACTTCCTCCCAGTCACATTAGACATTCTCAGGTTGTTGGGCTCCTGGGTAATTTCAACATGACACAGATATAAAAAGGAGTAACACACTCTAGAGAAATATTAGCACAAGAACAACACAGAGGTCAGGGTGGCATGGGGTTGATTTAGGCAATTTGGGGTTCATCCTCATTCTGTAGCTATGATTGTTTAAGCAAAAAAAAATTACTGAATTAATGAATAAAATTAAAACTGACACTGTTTCTAAACTGGAATAAAGTGATTGCCTTGTGATACAAGCAGACCACTCTAAGCTGAGATGAAAGACACCATCAGCGTCTCTGGAAAATCTGCATTTACAAGACTTATACTCTGATATCATACTGTGGATCATTTTTTTTTATATTCGTCTTCAATATCATGTTGCAAATGATGTGTTTTATACTCCTTGCATGAATGTCTACTCTAGCCACTGAGGTTACAGCTACAAATAAAGCAGACATGGTCTCTGCCTTGGCCAAGTTTTGCTCTTAAAGAAAACAAGTATCAGACAAGTAATCACAATGAACACTAACAATCATTAGGTTGTGGGAAGTATGGGGAGCTAAAGGCAAGGGGACATATAGGCCAGGGAAGGCCAACTGAAGCAACGTTTAAACTAAGGCTGAAGAAAGTATAGAAATTAACAGGGTGGGAAGAGTGGGAGACAGTTGATCATAGGTAGAGAGAACAGCATTTGTGGAGTCCTGGAGAGGGGCAAGACTATGCTCTTTTGGAGAAGTAGGTCATGGCTGAATCGCAGAGTGTAGGAAGAAAGAGGTCAGAGGTGTTAGAGACATAGGGAGGGGCTGGAAAGCAGAAGATGTCAAACACCATCTTAAACAGTTTACCCCTTAGAAGACTGCACACTTCAGTGGTACTAGTCTTATGTGTAGCCTGAGCCCCCTTCCCTCAGTTACTTTAAAAAAAAAATACAGGTGCTCCTGTAGTAAATGAAATCCCTCCAATCATTTGAGCAAACACTGTAGGTACTCCACTCAAATCCCCATCACTCCCTTTTAGTATTTCTGTGTGTGCCCCTCCCCCCAGCCTCAGCTCGGTTTTGATTCCAATGCCCACGCCTGTGACTTCAGAGGAGTTCCCACAAGCTCCTGGTATCATTTTGCCCACATGGAAGTGCCTGGGCATTTAGGTCTCTCTGGCTATTTAGTGCAGGAATGTAGAAGCCCAGTTACCTTCCCTGAGGGATAGGGGACTACTTTGCGGGTTTGCTTACATCGTCCCTTTGGGAATGGGACAAACAGGACTTTCTCCCACTCCTGTCCCCTCCCTCTCATACTACTTCTTTCCCTCATTCCTTAACAGGTTTCTCCTGGGAGTTCTTCCTTAATAAATCATTTGTTCATGAACCCCTTTATCAAGATTCGCTTTGGGGGGGACCCCACCTAAGACGGTGGTGTTTCTCAAAGGGACAATTGCCTCTGAATCACCTGGGAGCTTATGAAAATTGTTTCGTATGTTGATTTCCGGGCCCTTCCCAGGACTCACTGTATCTGAACGTCCTAAAGCGTGTCATGGTAATCTGTATTGTTGTAAGCTCCCCAAAATGAGCCCTAAACACGTAAAATTAAGAACCACTGCTCGAACACCAGCCACTAAATAAGCTCTGTGAAAAAAAGGAGGCAGTGCTGACCTCATCGTTAGGTTGGAGAAACCATAAGAAATGCAAAAGAACACTTCAGGGAGCAGAAATGGATCTGAATACAAATGTGTTTTCTTCTGTACAACTCTGTCTAAAGATTCATGTTACCCTTCTTCCTTCAACATCAATGGACAAGTCACTGGAAAGTTTTGTTTGACAGTAGAAACAAGATTGTCTCCGGACACAGCACAGTGTCGCTGCACACTGAACACATCGTAGTCAAAAGGTAGCCACTTAAGATCACAAGTATTCCCTTACCCCCTGGAGACTCAACATTGTGCTGCTTGCTAGTAGGGATTACAATGGTAGGCTTCTTTGGCCACAAGTGACGGAAGACCCAAACCAGCTTAAACAATATAGAGATTCTCTTGGTTCACATAATTGAAAAATTGAGATGTAGGGTAGCTTCATGTAAGACCTGAACCAGGATTCAAAGGATGTCATTTCTTCTAGTCTTATTAGTGTGCATTCTAAGATACTAGCTTCATCTGTAGGTTCAATGGAGAGGTCCCCAGAGCTTCAAGCTTGAAGAAGCAAAAGAGCTACCGTTGTTCCAGACTTCGCCTCCTTAGACATCAGCATCCAGAAAAGGAGTGAAAAAGAGTGTTATCCGGTAGGCCCTTCCCATATTTTAGGATTCACTCTCTCTCTTTGGCCTTATGGAGGAACATGACCCTCCCTGAACAACTCACTGTAGGCAGGGAGTGAGTGTCATTGAACAATTTAACCAACCAGGGCCCACTCTTGAGCTGGATGTGGGAATCAGTCTTTTGGTTGAGAAAACAAAACAGGAACATGCTCTGAAGGAAAATCAGATGCTTTGGGCTGGTAAAAGGCAGAATAAATGGTGGAAAGGCTTCTTGGCTTTCCTAGTTACCTAAACGCTGTCATTGGCTTTGTCTTCGCATTGTCACTTCTTTCTCCATGTTCAATCAGTGACCACATCCTGCTGATTTTTCTTACAAAATTTCTTTGAGATTCTCTACTTCTTTTCCATTTCTTTTTTTAAAAAAGATTTTATTTATTTATTTGACAGAGAAATAGAGAGCACAAGTAGGCAGAGCAGCAGAGAGAGGGAGAAGCAGGCTCTCTGCTGAGCAGGGAGCCCAATGCGGGGCTCGATCCCAGGACCCTGGGATCATGACATGAGACAAAGGCAGCTACTTAACCGACTGTGCCACCCAGGTGACCCTCTTTTCCATTTCTTTAGTCTCCACCCCTACCCACTCTCCCATCAACCCATGTTTAGATATTGCCTCACTTTACTCATTAGGCTCCTGCCTCCAATGCCTTGTCCTATCTTGTTCACCATAGGGAGACCCAATTAAGGCCAATGAAAGAGAATTCTGAGCATCTAGAACAGTGCCTGTTGTGTAGTAGGCATTTAAAAGGTTATTTGTGGGACGCCTGGGTGGCTCAGTTGGTTAAGCAGCTGCCTTCGGCTCAGGTCATGATCCCAGCGTCCGGGGATCGAGTCCCACATCGGGCTCCTTGCTCATCAGGGAGCCTGCTTCTCCCTCTGCCTCTGCCTGCCATTCTGTCTGCCTGTGCTTGCTCTCTCTCCCTCTCTCTCTCTGACAAATAAATAAATAAAATCTTTAAAAAAATAAAAAAATAAAAGGTTATTTGTTGAATGAGGAATAAATGAATGAATAGTTTCACAGCCCTTATCATTTCTTGCAGTTCTTTTATTTGTTTTGTGGATAGCCTTTCTTCTTCAACCCTTTAACTTAGAAATTGTCTAGACCATAGTAAGTACTTCATATGTATTTCTTAACTAAATAAATGCCTATGTTTCTTGAATTGGATTAGAGTCACTCATAATTAAGAAGAGATTGAGGACCCAACAGAAGCAGTTAAAGAGGTTGGATTCTGGGAAGAAAATGCATAATGGAAGAAGGAAGATTTTTGTAGAGGAGGAGAGAGTCAACAGTATCAGAGCTGAAGACATATCAAAGAGAACAGGGCATTGGATTCATTTCTACTAATTGAAAGTGGTTCTACTAGCTTTCTTTTGCTTAGAAAAATAAATTAAAATCTCACACAGCATTTGGAATTTTGCCTTCTGTCTTTACTACGAGAGATTTTGAAGGTGAGGCAGGAAATTAAATTGGTATCTCCTGAATGTTCTCCTCTGGGTTTCCTGGTGTTTTCTTTCCAGGTTGCTGGCAAACTATCATATTATGTGGTAAAAACACACAATCAGCAGCAAAATGTCCAACGGGTGACTTATATTGAGCCCAGCCCTGGCTAAATTGCAGAGAGTCACGTAAGTCACCCAAGCCTCAGTGGAAAGGAGTACAATTTACTATGCTAAGTGCACTGTGAAAAAGGTCAAGTGATTAATAAGTCACCAACATGAAATACAAGCCTATGGACACTGGTAGGTTTAATCATTTACCCTCCTCTGGGCACAGATGTAGGAGATCCTCTCTGGGGGTCTTTTCCGGTGGTATGAGTCTGCAGAACTCTCAAGTAGCTACTTTCTTCTTACCATCCTTTTTCATATATGACACTTTCCTTTTGTAAATGGAGACTTCTTTCCTGAAAAATCTTTTTTCTCATAGAGATCATCTATAATGTCGGGATCTGCACTAATAAGATGTTTTCCATTTTGGTCAAGGAAAAAATATCACTATTAGATTTTCCACAGGCTGTTTGTGGTAATTCTCAGATCTGATAGGAACTCTTCAATGATATTTTGCCTTAAGTATTCTAATCAAATATTTCCCATTCAAGCTTATTTACCCTTGTTATCTATTTTAAATTGTCTTGTAATGGAGACAATAGCTAAGAAAGTAACCTTTTAAAAGACAATAGCAAAATCAATCTAAAGGGAAGAGATAGAGATTGTAATGGTCTGTAAAAAATAATGGAAGGACTATTTATTGAGGGCTTATTATAAATGCCAGACACTATATGAAGACATTACACATATTTCATTTAATCCACATAACAACTTTGTGAAGTAGATATTACTGCCCGCATTTTACAGAGGAGGAGGCTGAGACTTGGAGAGAAGTTGACTAATGTCCCAAAGATCACACAGTCAGAAAGAGATGGACCAGTGTTTGAACGAGTCGTCCAGATTGCAAAGCCTGAATGACTGTGCACCCTGACTCTGGCTTTCTTGTGTTCCTCAGAGACAGTACCTTTCATTTTCATTTCTTTTATTGTAAGCAAAGTGTGCCTCAGGGAAAAGGTACAATGCATTGAATAAAACAAGATTAACAGTTCCTGCTTGTTGAAATGTTATTTAGTGGTAGGCATTGAGCTTAGTATCTTTCAAGCATTTATTTGCTCATTCAGTAAAACTTTATCGAGTCTTTATTACATATGAGGTGCTGAGGAGACAGTAGTGAGCAAAATCAACATGATTCTTACCCTCCTGGAGTTCATAACTTAGTGAGGGGGGCAGACATGAATCAAATACTCACAAAAGCAAATGTATAATTAATTCTACAGGGGTGCCAAGACTATTCAATGGGGAAAGGACAGTCTTTACAACAAATGGTGTTTGGAAAACTGGATATCCACATGCAAAAGAATGAAGTTAGAATCTTACCTTATACCGTGTTTAAGAATTAACTCAAAATCAAAGACCTAAGCATAAGTCCTAAACTATAAAACTCTTAGAAGAAAACATAGAGAAAAAGCTTCATGACATTAGAGTTGGCGATGGTTTCTTGGATATGACACCAAAGGCATTGGCAACAAAAGTAAAAACATAAATGGGACACTATCAAAATGAAAAACTTCTGGCTATCAAAGGACACAATCAACAGACTGAAAAAGCAACATATGGAATGGAATAAAATATTTTACAAATCACATTTGTGATAAGAGTTTAAATTCCAGAATATAGGAGGAATTCCTATGACAACAAAAAACACCCCCAAATAACCCGATTAAAAAATAGGCAAAGAACTTGAAAAGACGTTATCTCCAAAGAAGACATAGGAATGACCAAAGAGCATATGAAAAGGTACTCAACCTCACTTATCATTAGGGAAACATAAATCAAAACCACAAAGAAATATTATCTCGTATTCATTAGAGTAGCTGCTATCAGAGAAAAACAAATGAAAGAACAAACAAACAACCCCTGCCCACACACGAAAAACAGGGACCAGAAAATAACAAGTGTTGGTGAAGACGTAGGGAACTAGAACCCTTGAGCACCACTGGTGTGAATGTAAAATGATGTAGCTGCCATGGAAAACAGTACAGCAGCTTCTCAAAAAATTAAAAATAGAGCTACCATATGATCAGCAATACCAGTTCCGGGTATCTATTTGAGAGAATTGAAATTAAGTTCTTGAACAGATGTGTACATCCCTGATGATAGCAGCACTATTCCAATAGGCAAAAGGTGGAAGCAACCCAAATGTCCACCCACAGATGCATGGATAAACAAAAGTGGTGTATCCATACAATGGAATGTTACTCATCCTTAAAAAGGAAGGAGGTTGTGATACATTCTACAACATGGGTGAACCTTGAGAACATCATTCTGAATGAAACAAGCTAGTGAAAAAGACAAATACTGTAGGATTTCACAAATATGAGGTATGAAGAGTAAACTCATAGAAACAGAAAGTAGAATGGTGGTTGCCAGGGGCCGGAGGGAAGAGGGAAGAGGGAGTTCTTATTTAATGGGTATAGAGTTTTAGTTTTACAAGAGGAAAAATTTCTGGAGATCAATTGCACAACAATGTGTATATACTTAACATTGTACACTTAAAATGATTAAGATGGCAAATTTCATGTTATATGTATTGCATCTCAAATTATTTAAAAATAATTTTAAATGTATAATTTAAACATGTATCTCTAATCTTTTAATGACACTGTGAGAGAGATTTTTTATTGGACTCACTTTGTAGAGCAAATTCAGTTTTAGAAAGGCTAAGTCACTTGCCCAAGGTGACACAGTTAGTCATGGGTGGGGATGGAATTTGAACCCATTTCCTGAGCCTAAAGTTCATATTCTAAACTGTCACCCAACTTAGTTAGCCAGGTCTTCAAACAAATGAACCAAACTACGTCTTGCTGGATTGGGTCACTATGGTTGGAGAGATCACAGGGCACCAAGGTTGAGAGTGGAGTATGGGTAGCATTGGGGGTGAAGGGTCCTGTTGAAGGGTGTGTTTCCCATGACTAGGTCAGTTCCTCTCCCCCTCCCCATGAAAACTGAGTGTAAACCTAGAAACAGGGTAGCAGTTTGGTTTCATTTATTCCTATTCTATAAATTTTCTATAGGTAAATTTCTAAGATAACAACTTAAACCCAAGCAGGAATAGAAAGCTTAGAAACTTTTAGTAGAGTAGCTGCCTTAAAAGCATGTTGGCTGGGAAGAATGGCAATGAGGGTAAGTTCCTAAGATAAAGCCCCTGGTTACATTCTGGAGTTCAGGTGAAATCACAGATTGCTTTAGCCTGGATGAGGTAATTGGTGGATGGGTACTGAAGAGCAATTTTCCAGGGAAAGGAGAAAAAATGGTGACCAATACCCTGGCCAGACTATCCCGGGAATTGGGGTGAGGGTGAGGGCTGTGACCTGTTGAAACTTCCAGGGACCTTCAGAGTGAAGTCAATGTAACAGTAAAGAAAGTGCTCCACACGGAAGGGTCTCGCAGACCCAGGCTGCTACTATTGTGAGGACCGTGTGCTGGGCCAACAGAGAAATACAAGCACTGGATGGCAAGAAGAGACTTGGTGGTAGACCAACGGGCTCCCTGCTTATGTAGGACCAAACAGAGACAGTACCTTGGCCAAGTGAAGGAATGTAGTCCCTCTCTGAGCTCAAAAATAAGCTAGCTCACACAGAGGGGGCTGACATAGGTCATGGTTACATAAACAAATTATAGCTTCATTCCCAGAAGGCCTAAAATTCTCTAAAGATTCTTTATTATGACCACGAACTTGAGAACATAAAAAGGGCTGGGAAAGGATTCTGGGTATTTCGGTTCTGCAGCTTCTCGCCCCAATGTGATAATTTTTAATAAGAAAAACCTGGGCATGGGCAAACTATTGTGCGCCCCCCCCCCCTTAGCCTGTGGGCTATTTTCCTCACAATTACTTTTTCTGAGAGCAATATAACCAATGCTAAAAAGAACACTAGATTCCACAGTGGTCTGGAATGAATGTTTTAAAGAGACAAGGAACATCACTTGAGTGGATTTATTCCACGAAAGACCATACAGACTACGTAGAATAGTCTGTCTAAGTTCTCGGGCTGAACTGAGTCACTCATTCCCTTATGACTAGATCAGTGACAACGAGCAAATTCGTGGTAAGTTTGTTAGAAAAACCCCACTAAACGTGAAGTCTCTGATTCAGAGAATTCTAAGACACAGGGGGGGTGTCTCTTTTCAAACCTGGGGTTATTTGAAGTCAGAAAACCCACCATGGGAAGTCATTATATATCCACATATGCACAGATAATTGTACCACTGTGATCTCTTCTACCTCAGACTCTTGACTGAGAGGAATAAACACTGCAGTGGGTCTCCAAGCTGAAATTTGCTGACTCATGAATCCTTATCCTTCCTGACCTGGGTAGTAGGACACTGCTGAGGAGGGAGGCGGGGAGGAACTTCCGGTTAAGTCATCATTTATGTCTGGAACACTGAGGCAGTTTTATTGTACCTTACCAGGCACTAGTGGGAAGCATTGCCTCCTCAGGGAGACCAGGCGCTGAGGCTGTGCTGGAGAAAACAGTTATAGGGAAATGATGGAAGGCGTCATAGCTCTCAGAAGTGAAGGAACAGAACACATTTTGGCAAGGAAAAAATGGCTTTCTTTTGCAAGTTCCTATATAACTGGGTTTTTAAATTAATTTTCTTTTCCATATCCACTTTAGCGTCTCTTGAATTCAGAGAAACAAATGTAATTTTGAGGCAATTCATTAATATTAGTCATGCACTCATTCTTTCTTTTCATGCCTACTGAGTGCTTGGGAGGGTGCTTGGCCTGGGCAGCTCTGGGGGGAGCAAACTGAGGAAAACAGCTTCCTAGAAGGATCAGAGGAAATGGATATGGAATGTAAACGGCCATAAGTCCTCTTGGGGGGAGACACCACTTTGGGTAAAGTGGGAGGTTAACCCAGACTGGGAATCTAGTAGGGGAAGGTCAGATAAGGCGCTCCTAGCAGAGTCATGAACTAGGCGAAGGGTTGGGTTTGGGGGTGGAGAAGTCCAGACTGAAGAAATAGCTCAATCCAAAGGCCTTGTGGCTTATTTTAGGAACTGAAAGAAGGCCTGTGTGACAGGAACAAAGGGCGTGAGTGGGAGAGTGACCCAACATGAGGTTGGGGGGTGTAAGGATTTTGATCCTTTCAGGAAGCAACTACTAGGTTTTAAACAGGGGATGTAGTTTGGAGAGTACATTGGAGGGGAACAAGAGTGGATGATGAGAAATGACTTAGGCTTTACTTTAGCAGAGATGATGATAGATTGCATGAGAGCAGCATGCTGAAAGTTCTCTATTCCCCGTCAAGCTTTCTCTCTACCTTCTTCCTCCTGCTTTATACCCTGGGAAGCTGAACTGTGCAAACCACATAAACAGGATCCTGTGCCCTCTGTGTTCTGGTTGAGTTTGGCCAGTGGGGAGCCCCTGTAGAGGCCTAGAGAATTGGAGGAGAATGAGGTCAAGATATTTATTTTCCCAATTCCCTTCCTCCTAGGTTGCCTCTGGCTGGCTGTATCCTTCATCCGAAGAAGATATTCCTCTCAAATTTACCTTCTGTCCATGTCACTCTCTTTTGAGAGTACTGTTCCCTCCCTGGGTCCCTTCAAGTCTAGGGGTGGTGATAGCTTTGCTCATATTGCCAAGGATTTGTCTTTTTTCCTCAGATTGCTCTCTTTTTTATTCTGTGTGGTTTCTCTCTGCTCACCCCCTTGTAAATAACCCCCATCTCCAATGGTTCCAGTTTGATTGTGTCATGTGTTTCATGTTGATACACTCACTGACATAGGTGGTGGCAGGATATAAAGGGAAATGAATAGATTAGAGATGTATTGAGGAAGTTAAATTAGCAGGATTGGTGATTGCAAAAAAGCATTACTTATAGACATAAAAATATTACAGTCATAGTACTTGTATTTTTACCGCTAACAAAATAGATGCCACGGAGTATTGGCTGAAAATTATATTTGTGTTCATCATCCTTTACAGGAACTGTGATTTTCAAAAGCAGCAAGATTCCAATAGCCTAAGGGAGACAACAGTGACGGGAAAAGTAGTATTTGGTAATTCCACTTTTACCTCCCTCCTTTCTCTTCTTCTGAATCTGCCTGTTTTTCTTTTATATAAATCTGTTGTTGAATATCTTAACAGGAAAGCTAGTCCTATAATGCTAGATTCAAACTCAAGGCAAAGACTTTCCCCAATTAACCTGTTTTGTTTTGTTTTGTTTTGAGAGAGAGAGTGTTTGGGGTGGGGAGATGCAGAGAGGGACAAATAGAGAGAATCTCAAGCAGACCCCATGCTGAATGGGGAGCTCAATGTGGGGCCCAGTCTCACAACCCTGAGATCATGACCTGAACCGAAATCAAGAGTTGGACACTTGACTTGACTAAATCACCCAGGTGCCCCCTTCTTGTTTTTTTTTTTTTTTTTTCTTTTTAAGCATGTGTTCCCTGGTAGCATTCCCTGGGCTTTGCTCCTAAGCCCTTTACCATCATAGGGAAATACAGGCAAAACTACTGAAAGATCACTTGTGACCTGTGTAATTCAGAAGTGTCTAGGGTTGGCCCCGCTTTTAGTGGGATTGTACCTAAATCATACCAAAGTAAATAAAACCTCCAGGTTTTAGATTCTTCCTAAAGGAGATGCCACAATCTTCTTTGTTGAGTGAAAATACCTAAGGATGTGGCAATCGGTGCCCCTTCCTGATTTCTGTGGGGATTAAGACTAGCTCATCATTATAGTATGAATAAAAGATGCTCATTTACTTGAAAACTTGATCTATCCAGAATTATCTGCCTGTTTCCTGATTTACCTTCTGTAATAGTTTTCTATCGCTGCTGTAACAAATTACTACAAACTTAGTGGCTTAAAACAACATACTTTTTTTTTTTCCTTTTACAATTCTGGAGGTCAGAAGTCCTAAAAGGAGTCAGCAAGACTGGGTTCCTTCCGGAGGCTCTAAGGGGGAATCTGTTTCCTTTCCTTTCTAACTTCTAGAGGTCATCTACCTTCTTTGGCTCATGATCCTACCAGCCATGTCCAAAGCCAGAACTGTAGCATCTTCCCCTCTGTCTCTCTTTTTCTCTCTCTGGGCCCACCAGGATAATCACCCCATCTCAAATTCCTTAACTTGATCACATCTGCAAGTTTCCTTTGCCATGTAAGGTCACATATTCACAGGTTCCTGGTCTAGGGACATGGATATCTTGGGGCGGGGGGCTAATTCAGCCCACCACAGCTTCATTCTTCTTGGTCTACTCCAAACACACCTCCTCTTTCCCAGCTTTGCTCTATTTGTTCCTATTGCTAAACTGTTCTGCTACTACCTCTCTGTGTGTCAAAATCATCCTCCAATCATTGTTAACTGAACAAATATTTTTCTGAGTCTTGTGCTAGACTTGCACATAAGTTTGAATGGGATACTGCTAAGATGTCACTTTCCTCTGAAATCTTCCCACTAGGCTTACACTTTGGGGAGGAAAGCCCTAAGAGGCAGAGCTGAACTCTGGGTTTTTGTTTTGTTTTTTAAAGATTTTATTTATTTATTTGAGAGAAAGAGAGAGAGCATGGAGAGGGGAGGGACAGAGGCAGATGGAGACAAACAGACTCCCTACTGAGCCGAGAGCCCAAGGCAGGGTTCCATCCCAGGACTCTGAGATCATGACCTGAGCCAAAGGCAGATCCTTAACCGACTGAGCCACCCAGCCGCCCTGAGCTCTGGGTTTTCACTGGGTGCTTGGACCTGTCTTGAAAACACACATCTTTAAATTCTTATTGCCCTGATATTTTCTCACATTTTTCCTCCAAAGACCTTTCCAGCATTCTAGTGGGTTTCTGCTATACTCTTTTCACATCCTTAGTTTGGGAATCTGGTACAAGACACACTTCTCTAGAAATTTTTTAAATGTTACAGGAAATAATCAAAGAGAAATTAATCAAAGATATTATTAATAATATCTTTGCAATCACAGAGGGGGCACGTGGAGGGAATATTTCTGGGTGATTTTCCTTATACTTTAGGTACTTATCAAATACTCCACAATGAACATGTAGGTTTCTAATTAAATAAACATACAAGACAAAAAGGCAAAATGTTTCCAGTTTTCAGGTCTTAAAATTCAAATGCCATGGTAACAATTAATACTATATTTTGCATAGACCCAGGAAACAAATCTGCTTCTTAATTTAACTAATTGTTTGTAATCAGGACTCACTACATAATTTGTGGGGCCCAGAGTAAAATGAAAACATAGGTCCCTTGTTCTAAAATTATTAAGGATTGGGGCACCTGGGTGGCTCAGTCGCTTAAGGGTCTGCCTTTGGCTCAGGTCATGATCTCAGGGTCTCCTTGTTGTGCTCCCTGCTCAGTGGGGAGTCTGCTTCTCCCTCTCCCTCTGCCCCTCCGCTGTGCTCTTGCTCTCAAATAAATAAATAGAATCTTCATAAAAAACGTAAAATTATTAAGGATTCCACAATAGCAACAACAGCAGAGCACTCCACGAAGTGTGAGATTTCTTCTAAGCACAGGGTCCTGTGTGAGTGCGTAGGTGGAATGCCCAGGAAGCTCGCCCTGGTTGTCATCATTGTCACACATAGACACAATAGCCTTTTCATCCCCTTAGGCAAAAATCTGAGAACAGGAACTCGCTTCTGCAAATTTTGGCGGTAAGAAACAAGCTCTGTGGATGGCTCATGTTTGTCATTTTCTTCTTCTTTGTACCGTTTTGATAGTAATTACTAGTTTGTGTCTACCCAAGACAAAAATTCATCTAAAAATGTGAGACAGTCTGTCAGTTGCCTAGATCTCTCTGGAAGGCTAGATATCATATAGTAGACAACAAACCTATGGAAGCTCAACTTTTGATGACTAGGCACAACCTCAGTGTGCAGTCTCCAGAACACCTCACCAAGCCTGTCCATAGTGGAGTGGACTATTTTACTCAACTGACGAACCATTTGATTCTGGCCATTGAGTTAGTGGTAAAAATATGGCACCCCAACGACTACCCAAGTTTCTTCCTGGCTTTGTGTTTTTTGGCTTTTTTTTTTTTTTTAAAGATTGTGTTTATTTATTTGACGTAGAGAGAGACAGTGAGAGAGAACACAAGCAGGGGGTGTGGGAGAGGGAGAAGCTGGGAGCCCAACTCAGGGCTCGATCCCAGGATGCTGGGATCATGACCTGAGCTAAAGGCAGATGCTTAATGACTGAGCCACCCAGGTGCCCAATGGCTTTATGTTTAAATGACCTCGAATAGCTTATTTCATCCTGCTGCAGGAGGGAAATAATTAAATTCTTCGAAGTCCCAACCCAGAAAGGTACCAAAGGAAGTCAACGCTCTGAGAGCCTCGGAAAAAATATGCTCTGAAAATGCAAATCTTCCCTCACTTCTTCCGCCCCTTGCTTCTGTTTAGCCAAAAGGTTACCTCTTTCTAGGTGCTTTTTTTTTTTTTAAGATTGTTTTTTAAGATTGTTAAGATTTATTTATTTGAAAAAGAAAGAGAGATCACAAGTAGGCAGAGAGGCAGCCAGAGAGAGCGGGGGAAGCAGGTTCCCTGCTGAGCAGAGAGCCCGATGTGGGACCCTGGGATCATGACTGAGCGGAAGGCAGAGGCTCAACCCACTGAGCCACTCTGGCACCCCTCTAGGTGTTTTTTTTTTTTTTAATTGCTTCCCTGGCCCAATCCCTGCTAGGTGCTCCTGCGGCAACCTGCCTGCTATTTAATCTATTGTAGATTTTCCCATCCTGTGACAAATTATATTTGGATCTGTTTTTCCCACCACACTGTGGAAGACACAGAAGTGTCCTGCCCATATTTGCCTTCAAGGAAGGACCTGCAGTCCAGATGCAGGCAACGTGGTCAGCCCCTTCAGGGACAATAGACAGCCCCCTGACGCTAGGTCATGCCTCTTCCTGGGCAGCCCACACTCAATGAATGAGCAAGCTGGGGATATAGAGTCCCAGCCAGTCCAGCCACATATAGGACAACGCTGACGGACAATTCTTGCTCCAGAGCCCCCTACCAGCTGGAGACTATCAGGCTTGCATTGTAGTTCAACTTCTCTCCTTGCCCAGTCCTGCACCCTTCACAGTTGTTGATCCCTAATGACCATCATGGACCCCAAAGTCCATCTCACCATCTGCTTTTAGACACTGTAGTCTAAAAGGTGGACTATGCCTTTGTGCTCACGAATCTTAGCATTTTGCCACAGTACACACCCAATCCACGCCACCTGAACTGAACAGTTTGCTATGGCCTTAAAAACTATAGTATTATTCTCGCTTTTCCCTCTCCCTTTCACAGAGAACCGTGCGTCAAAAATCACTGCGAAGCTCTCTAACATTGTTAAACATACCATCAATAAAAAAATGTAATAAAGTGGTGCTGAAATATATTTAAGCAAATTATTCAGCCAATATAATCTTTATGTGTTATCTGTATAATTTTTTAACATGATAACATCAGCGTTTTAATACAGTATCAGACTTTGCCAGTCTCTTTATACACTCTCAAAGTGGTGCCTTTGTTTAAGCCTTGGGAAAAGGTTTATTTGTTGGTAGAAATGAAGGCGATCCCCAAAGTGCTTTTGAATATGAAGAATACAGCATGGATTCTTAGTTATGGGTTTTCCTTATAATACATTTTTGTTTGTTTGTTTTCAAACAAGATGCTTTGGAAGAGAAATCAGGTTGGGGGAACTGAAGGAAGCAATGAAGAGAAGAAATAAACATGTTTCTAGCAATATCAGGAGGCTGTGAGTGACGTTACAGCTGCTAAGTCAGTTCCCACAGCAATTAAGATGGGGAATAAAACTGGAGGAAAAATCAAAAGAAAACAAAACAAGTGCCAAACAACGTCCCTGCTACTATGTCCCCTGAAAAACACCCCCTCACCAAGCCACAAAAGAATTACCTATCCAATAACCCAACATCATGCCGAAGGCAGCAGATTTCATCTCCAATGATTCGGCACTACATTAATCTAAATGCAATGGGTTTTGCAGTTCCAAAGATGCCAGAATTGAGGGAGAGGGGCTTTCAAATGCAGAAGGATGAGAAGAAGCAAATTGGGGTAAGAATTTGCGAGGATACAAGAAGATTTGCTCTAGCAATCGTCTACTTGAAGAAGTTTAGGGGGCACCTGGGTGGCTCAGTCGGTTAAGCATCCGACTCTTGATTTTGGTTCGGGTCGTGATATCACAGATTGTGAGATCAAGCCCAGTGAGGGGTTCTGTGCTCCATGGGGAGTCCCCTTGAAGATCCTCTCTCTCTCTCTCTTTTTCTTTCCCTCTGCCTTTTCCTTCACTCATGCATGTGCTCTTTCTCTGAAATCAATCAATCAATCAATCAATCCTTTCTTTTTTTTTTTTTTAAAAGAAGTTTATCAGTTTGTAAAAGAGTATCCATTGTGTCTTCTGAAAATGGTGGGAAATTTGGTTAAGCAAGTTGTTACAATTTCTGAATGCTTTGCAAGTGTTTATTGTAAATAGTGCTTCAATCAGAGCTATAAAGGCAGCAAAAAGATCAGTGGTTGGTGGGGAGGACAGAAGGAAAGAACGAATGGGGGGAGCACGGGGGATGTCGAGGGCACGGAAATTGTCCCATATGGTACCGTAACGGTGGATATATGACATCCCGCATTTGGCAAACCTCATGGAACCATGTGACACAAGGATTGAGCCCTAATGTAAGCCATGGACTTTAGTAAATAATAAGGTACAAATACAGGTTTGTCAACTGTAACAAAGGTACCACACTCAGGTCACATATTAATAATAGAGAGCCAAGGGATGCCTGGGTGGCTCAGTCAGTTAAGCATCTGCTTTCAGCAGGGTGCTTTCAGCAGGGTCTTGGGATCAAGTCCCGCATCTGGCTCCTTGCTCAGCGGGGAGCCTGCTTCTCTCTCTGCCTCTGCCTACCACTCTGCTTGTTTGTGCTCTCTCTCTCTGACAAGTAAATAAATAAATATTTAAAAAATAGAGAGCCGGAGGGGTCAGAGGTTGGCAGAGGGAGTAAATAGCACTCTTTGTACTTTCTGCTCTATTTTCCTCTACACCGAAAACTTCTCTAAAAATTAAAATCTATTAATTAAAAAACCCTATTTCAAAAAAAAAAAAAACCAACAAACCCTATTTCTGTGTATGTTAATGACTGCTCAGATAGAGATGAGCAGGTGTGGGTTTTGTTCGCCAAGAGCTCCTTTTCCATACTTCGGCTGGTAACAGGTCCCCCCTTCCCAACCCAGTAAATGGATAAATGACACAGGTCTGCCCACCCTTCTTCAGTCACAGGAACTAGTCCAGAGCTTATGAGTCAAAGTTGGATTCCCCCAGAGACCTT